>NW_010432642.1:10747-12812 GCF_000710305.1 Buceros rhinoceros silvestris | reverse complement strand
TATGACCCGCGGCGGGTGTGGAGCTGCTGCCGTGCCTGGGGATGCTGCGGGGTGGCGGGTGTTGGGGTGGAGAGATGGGGCTGGGCAGTGCCAAGGATCTGGAGCCAGCCCAGCCCAGTGCGAACCGTGTGTGTTAGAGGCATGAAAAACCCCAGCCCACCATGTCACCCACCTTGTCTCCACCCAAGGAGCCACAGGAAGGCGCACGGGTGCAGGTGGCTGTGGAGAAGCATGCCAGTCTGGTGGGACCTCCGCATGGACACGCATCCCCCGGAGCCTCCGCATTCCTCGCAGGCAGAGCTTTGACAGGCTGCTATAAAGGTTTATGGGCGCGTTTGGGAAGGCAGAGCGTTACCGCTTGCAATTAAACCTGCAATTAAAGTGCGGTACGTCTAAATTTGCAAGACCAGCTAATGTACACCCAAGAGTATTAACAAGACTGGCTGAAGAACTCTAAATCATTCATGCTGGTTCGTAACAGAGCTGGGAGCGATGGGGACTGGAAAATATATGTCTCGGAGGGTTAGATTGTAGAGAAAATAAAGAGGATGAGCCAGAAAACAGCCTGGCTTGACACTGAAGCCAGGAGAGCACGCGAAGGAAAGGTTGATGCACGATGTGACCAGCAAAGCCTAAAAGCTGGTGGCCTAATTGATGTCTGGGAAAATGCGTCTCGTCCAGCCAAGCTTGATCTTGTCTCGTATTGAGCTCACAAGTTCAGCTGCTGAAAGGGCCGGAGCTGCCGTAATCGTGTTTAGATGCCGATAAGCAATTTGATTTAACCCGGGGTGGCTTTCTGGTAGGAAAAAAATTAACGCTATAAAAAATCAATGATGCTCATTTCAGTAATAGAAAGGAAGAAGAGAAGGAATAAAATCATCACCAGCGTGAACGTGTGGATTGACGGAGGGCGGCAGCATCGCCCAGTGAAGGGCGAGGCAGGGACAGGCCCCCTGGTCCCGCATCCACCCAGCCCAGGGGGCAGCCGGGGCTCCCAGTCCAAAACACATCCCCCAGACGTGGGGAGGGGATCAGGTGGAGAGATCCGAGGTTGGAAGATGCAGAAAAGCGGCTTCTTGAGTAGCTCGGTCTTTGTGAATGGTCTGAGGGAAGACGGGGAGGCTGAAGAGATTCCTGGTACTGCCGGACCGTAATGCAGGAGAAATAAGGCAAAGGGAGCGTTCTAGGGGGAGAAAAGCAACTTTTAGCCCTGAAGGTGATTAACTGCAGCAAGAAATTCCCTCTGGGTGTGATGGCTTTTCCCTGCTGCCTTTGGCCAGCGCTTGCCTTGGGCTTGATGTTGGCAGTCGGCTCCATGCAGGGGACACCAGGGACCATGGGGATGTCCCCACACTGGTGACAGGTGGACATGTTTGGGAGGTGCCAAGTGCCCTGGGCTGTGTATCGGCGGTGAACCCTTGGTTGGGCTGCGGGAACTTGCTGCTCGTGGGTCAATGAACATCTTGGCCGAGCTCCTCCGGCTTTATTTGTTTGCAAACTCGGAGCCCCAGGGAATGCTCTTCCCTGCCCAGAGGCTCCAGTGGCTCCCACCACTTTTTCTGCCATGGAGCTGTTGGCTCCTTTTCCCCTGGAGAGGAAGCACAGGGAGGACCTGGAAGGGCGAATAATTGAGCAGGGAGAAGGATTCGGGGTTCAAATGGTTCAAAAACTCATTGTGGAGGAATTGAATTCCTGATGGGAAACCCACATCCCTTCCTGGGATTCGGACCTGGCCCTGCCAGCCCTGCACTGATCCTGCCTCAACCACAGGTGTCGATGCAGTGGGGGGTTCCAGCTGTTGGGAGGATGCTGGGTGCAGGCACCAGAGTACCAGCATCCTCCCAGCTCTGCACCGGCGCTCTGGGGCAGGAAAAGGGATTTGTAACCTGTCAGCCATCACACACTGCCCCGGGGAGCGGGGTCCTGCTCACCTCCCTCCATGGTGCTGGGGACCCCTTGGGATGCTGCAGCCATCGCTGGGTACTGAGGCATGGGGATATCCTCACGGGAGGGGGAGAAGATGGCCAGGAGCACGTGGCAGGGATGAAAGAGCCATGAAACCCAA
>NW_010432642.1:9974-10507 GCF_000710305.1 Buceros rhinoceros silvestris | reverse complement strand
CTCATCCTGGCGTCCCAGGCTGTGTCCCCATCCCTCACCCTCCTGGGATGCCCCAGGGATGGCCGTGTTCCCATAGCAGCACGGAGCTGGGGGTGGGTTTTGGCTGGACATGATGGAGCATGGGGAGAAAGTATTCTGCCTGAATTGCAGGGGGATGCTCAGGGGAACAGAGGGGCTCGGGGTGGGCCCTGTGGTGTCTTTTTTTTCCCCCAGCATTTGAAAGCAGCTATTTATTTCAATTTCTAAACTACATACGTAACGGCCTGGAAAACTGAAAAGGCAAAGTTGGCAGCGAGCAGCCCTGCTCGTATTTAAACAGGACATTAAACCCCGAGTGGTTTATTAATAAGATTAATAACAGCTCCCATGTGCTTAGCTGGGAAATTTCACCCGTCTTTGGTTTTCGCTCTGCGGCAGAAGGAGATTTGGGGGAGAAAAAGACAATCTCCCAAGTGCTGCTTCACTGGCACCCAGAGGGGAGTGGTGGGGCAGGATGTGCCCCCCCAGCCACCCTTCTCAACTGCCCCGACAGG
>NW_010432642.1:7424-9758 GCF_000710305.1 Buceros rhinoceros silvestris | reverse complement strand
TCCCCATCAGGGACTGGCAGCTGGGAGCCCTCAGGGAGCTGGGGGGCTCAGCACGGGTGTTGGGTAGCTCAGCACCCCCCGGTGATGCTGGGGGCTTTAGGAAGCAGAAGCTTCAAGTGAGGGATGCAGGAGGATATGGGGGGCTTGGAGAGGTACACCAGTATCTGGGGGGCAGCAGCAAATCCAGCTGCATCCACCCAGGGCTGACGGGACCCCTGAGCTGAGCTGGGGCTGTTTACAGCACCTGGAGGGGACGGTTCAGGAATCACCCAAACAGGGGACGTCCCACGCAGCCCTTTGACACGCATGTGTGCAAGTTAGTCGCCTCCCACAAGTGGGGCCGCACCCTGGCTCTGACCTGGCAGTGGGGACCCGTTGCCTTGTGGGGACACTTGAGAGGTGGCACTGAGGTACAGTGCATCCCTCTGGCACCCTGGGCTGGCGGTGACAGCAACGGCACTGCAAAGCCACCAGCACTGGCCGAGCTGTCAGGCTCCCGGCCTGGCTGTGTCCCAGCACCGTCCTCATCCTCACTGCCCGCTCGGTCTGGTCTCTTCTCGTCACTGGATCAATAGTGCAGCCTTGTCCCACCACCCGTCTGTGGGCAGAGCCTGTGTCCTGGGGACACCGTGGGCACCAGAGGGGAGACAGTGCAGTGGCTCTGTGCTTCTGGGTCTCTTGCAGGGGAAGGAAAACATGGAGACCTTTGGTGGAAGGGATGTGGTGGGGGTGGCCTGGCTCTGCCTTGGAGACTGTCCCGCCTTGGGGCTGGGAGCTGTGGACATGTTACTGGAGTGGGGCATCTCTGCCAAGTACCTCATCCCCTGGGTGTCTTGTGTCATCCCACAGGGGCACCCAGGTACAAAGCCCCAACTGGGAAATGTCTCAGGGGAGAGGAGGGTGCTCGGGGTGGGAGCAGAGGGTGCTCGGGGTGAGGGAGGAGGATGCCGGGAGTGGGAGAGGAGGGTGCTCTGGTGGGAGTGGAGGACGTTGAGGGTCATCATGGAGGATACTCAGATGGGAGTAGAGGGTGCTCAGGGTGATCATGGAGGGTGCTCAGAGTGGGAGCAGAGGGTGCTTGGGGTGGGAGCGATGGATGCTGGGGCAGCAGAGCGAGGGATGCTGACGCTAAGGGGAACCCACGGGAAAACCTGTCCGCTCACTGCTGCTGTGCAGGAACAGCTCAGATTAATGGTGGTCCCTCAGCTGTTGCCTGGAAATGTCAAGCTGAGAGTCCTTGTCCCGTCCCCGCGGGGCTCTCTCTGTCACAGCCTCCCCCTCCTCCTCCACTCCACCGAATGCCCAGCAGCGGAAGGCCGAGCTGGCCATGGCTGTGGCCGTGGAGTTCATTCAGGGTCCCCATAGCCTTAAACCATGTCACCCAGCCCCGGGAAGGCACATACCCCACGGGTGCAGCAGCCGGGCCCGGCGTGGGCAGCTTTGCACGAACCCTTTGCAGGCTTCAATTTATATTTTCTTTTTTTTCCTCCAATTTTGGCTCAGGAATCAGCCCTGTCCCCCCCGCCCCCTGATCTGCCCTGAAAGCCTGACGTGCCCCTGGGGCATGGCATCCCCATCTGCACCCAGGACCCCTCCAGCTCCTGTCCCCTCCCCTGATGCTTCCAGCGTGTCAGCGCCTGTTGCCAATTCCCCTCAGCAGCTGCTGGGACTCTCAGGCAAAACCATCCTTTCCTGGCTCATTTTTGTAACATCTGGTGCAGTTTTCCCTCAGCTCAGGGCTGGGGGACACAGCAGGAGCCCTGTGACGGGCACCAGGGCTGGCATCACATCCCCGTGGCAGTGTGGGGACTGCTGCACGGCGGCTGGTGGGGTGGTCAGAGTGCAGCGAGGTTCGGGGGGGGTCTGGGGGTGCCTGTTTTCTCCTCAGGGCTGGAGATGGATTTGCTGGAGGGTGGCATGTGTGTATGGGTGGTAGCATTCCCCTGGCATGGCAGTGTGGCCATTGAGAGCCCCATGACCATGGGTACTACAAGCGGGCTTTGGTGGGGACATCGTGGGGACCATGCTGTGGGGCTGGGACCATGCGTAGAGCTCGCAGGGAGTGGGGCGGGTCCCTAGGGTTGGGCGGTCCCTGTGCCCAGCCTGGCCATGCCTCCAGCCCCTCTGCCACCGCAGCTCTGGCTGTGGTCACGTCCCCTCGCCCTTTGCTCAGGGGGACACCCAGGATATCACTGCCCGATAAACACCAATTGACTATTAAAGGCTTTATTTCTATATTTTAGAATTATTTTTCCCCCCTGAAGCTCACCACTTGTGGGGGTGATGACGAATGGAGGCAGGGGCGGGCTGGGGCAGGGCCCCCCAGCCCTTTCC
>NW_010432642.1:5630-7043 GCF_000710305.1 Buceros rhinoceros silvestris | reverse complement strand
GCAGGGCTGAGCGCAGGACCGGTGACAGGCAGGGTGCTTGCAATGCCAAACTGTCCCCCTTTTGGAGTGCACCCGCAGGAGGGATGAGGATGTCCGGCTCCAGATTTGGGGGCAGACTCAACCCAGCAGAACCCATGGCCTGGACACAAGACTGACGCTCTCGCCACCTGCTGGGGTCCCCCCAGTGGGAAGGGGGGGGATCCCAAAGGGATCTCTCCATGTCCCCCTGCCCCATCCTTCCCTCCAGCGAGGGGATGCTGAACCCGCTAATGACCCTAACCCCACTAATGACCCTAACCCCACTAATGACCCCAACCCCCCCACCTCCCACCTTGCAGCAGCCCCAGCCCCTAATTATTTTTAATCAAGCCCCCCCCGCAAAGAAAGAGCTTCCTGGTGGCTGGGTCAGGGGGGTCCCGTGGGGAGGCGGCATTTGCCAGACAAAGCAACCCCAGCCCTAACAAAGGGGCTTGAATTATACATGGGGCAGCAGCTCCACGCCTGCCCGGCAATTAGCCGTGCCCTCGTTAGCGGGGTCGCTGGTGGGGCTGGGGTCCCCCACCCAGCAGAGGAGAGGAAGGAGCAGGGGGACTCCAGGAGTACCCCCGAGTCCTGTGTCCAGGCCGTGGGTGCTGCTGGGCTGGGTTTTCCCCAAACGTTTTGACATGGGAATCCTCATCCTTCAGCTTAAATATAAGCAGGAAATTGTTTGTGCTGAGGGTGGTGAGCCCCTGGCCCAGGTTGCCCCGAGAGGTGGGAGCAGCCCCATCCCTGGCCCCATGGCAGGTCAGGTTGGCCCTTGGTGCTCTGAGTCCCCTGCTCTGGGTGCAGATGTCCCTGCTCCCGGCAGGGGGTTGGACTGGATGGGCTTTGAAGGTCCTTTCCAATCCAAACCAGTCTGTGATTCTGAGATTCATCCCTCCCGCACACCCCAAAGAGGGGGTGGGTTGGGGTGGCACCCATCACCAGCTAACAAAGCCATCCCAAGTGGTCATGAGGGAGAGCCCAGGTTTGGAAGGAAAATCCTGGTTTCCCTGATGTGGGGCTGGCCGTGATGCTGGGGGATGGACTCACATCCCTGTCAGATGCAGGGGATGGATGTCCGTGCTGACCCTGCTGGAGGGTTTGGGATGCTTGGGGTGGTATTTTCCCCACACTCAGCCATGGTCTTGTCACCCGTTGTGACATTCCAGTGTCACACCCTGTCATTAAAGGATGTGGGGAGGGCCCCAGGGTGAGTGCTGGGCTTGATCCAGCCCTGGGAGCTCCCATCCACCACCATGAACAAAGGGGTTCGTAAAATACAACCCCAAAACCCCCCTCCTGAACATGGTGAGTAGAAAAAGAGGATGAACCGATTAATACAAGCAATTTTTATGGATGTTTAAGAAGTCTCTAATGAGCTCCCATCCG
>NW_010432642.1:4404-5232 GCF_000710305.1 Buceros rhinoceros silvestris | reverse complement strand
CACGAGGAGCGGGGAAGCTATCGGCAGGTTTCACAGCGCCGGCTCTTGCTGAAGGAATTGCCTCTCCAGCTCCAGTACTCCGGTGTGCTGCTGTCCTGGGGTGCGGGTGGATGCTCTGGCCTGACTGTGGTCCTGTTGCCGGAGCAGTGGGGCTCCACACCCACCCCTGTTTGCGGTGACAGTGATGGTGATGGGGGGGATTTAAGGAAAGCGCTGGATGGGATTGTTATTAAATCCATCCATAGATAACGGGTGGCACTAATGACATCCAGGGCAGACCTGCACTCCCTAAAGCACCCCGGAAGGCATCGTGGCTGCTTGGGAGTCAGCCAGGGCCCTCCCGTGCTGCTCGCTGCCAGCCCAGCTGCTTCCCACCGTCCGGGTGCTTTTTTATTCAGCCCATGGGAAGGTTCACCCTTGCCTGGCCAGCACTCATGGGTGCCTCCAGAGTCTTCTCCTTGCAGGGTGTGGGGTAAGGGGCACATCCAGCCAGGAGGAGACCCCTAAACTCCTCCAGGAGCTTTCTATTCCACATAGAAATCCCCAATTCTCCAAGAAACTCTGGCGCATGAGGGTTTCGCTTACCCGGGGATGAGGGCAGGCGTGATGACCCTGCCTGCCCAGGCCAGCACTCATGGGTGCCTCCAGAGTCTTCTCCTTGCAGGGTGTGGGGTAAGGGGCACATCCAGCCAGGAGGAGACCCCTAAACTCCTCCAGGAGCTTTCTATTCCACATAGAAATCCCCAATTCTCCAAGAAACTCTGGCGCATGAGGGTTTCGCTTACCCGGGGATGAGGGCAGGCGTGATGACCCTGCCTGCCCAGCCCC
>NW_010432642.1:2240-4262 GCF_000710305.1 Buceros rhinoceros silvestris | reverse complement strand
CAAGGAGAGGGAAACCAGCGGGGTTTATTCTCTAAATCCCTTTTGTGCTGGCAGCTACCTCCTTGCGGGCAACTGGGCAGCTGAATCTCTTTTGTCCTGTATTTTGAGGCTTAAAGATTGGCTAAATGCTGGAAGAAACACCCACGTTGCCAGGGCTCGGTGGGTGCCCCCAGTCACCCCTGGGTACCACCTCTGGGTACCAACTCCGGGTATCCCCTTCATCCCTCCAGGATGCACAAGCATCCCCTCCTCCTCCAAAACAGCTCTACCCTCCCAGAAAAATAAATATTTTGGGAGCCATGCGTGGTTTCGCCTCCCCACCGGCTGCCGCCGGCTGCTCCTTTCACGGCGGCATCGCTCCGAGGGATTATTTTTGCTCCCCGGCTCATTAATGGGGTTGTTACCAGGCAGATTTCCTCACCCGGTTTTCTCCTTCCCAGCCTGCGGGTCGTGGGAGGAGGGACTGCCGGTTTCCATAGCAATGAGCTTGGCTTTAATCAGTATTTCTTTCCTGGGAGAATTGATTACGAAAGGTGTCACTAAATAAGTCAGTAAATTGGATTTTTTTAATATATATTTTTTTCCCCTCCCCTCTATCGGATTATATTAATGGTGTCTTTGACGCGCCGTTTGAGATTCGGGGGAAATTACCTCTTGCTTCTCGCAGATGTTGGACTAAAGAACTTAACCGGGAGAATTAGCATCGAAATTGCCTGTGGCTTAATCCTCGTCCAAACGGGCTCGGCTGCCACGGGCTGGTGGGGACATCTCAGCCAGGATCCATCCCGTCCCACCCGGCACAGCGTCTGGGGGGTGTCTGCAGGGTTTTGGAGACCGTGTTGTCCCTCTGCTCTGCTTTCTAACAGCCCAGAGCTGCTTTTGGTCCAGCTCCTGCTCGCTCCCCCTCCTTGTCCAGCCCCAGCCTCTGGCTGTATCTCATCCCCAGAATTTGTTATTTAGGGGGTCAGGCTCCCCCTATCTCTTCTGGTTCCCCTTCTTGTTTGCCATCCCTGTGTGAGCCCCAGATTTAAACCCAAGGTCTCTCAGATCTAAGCCCAAGAGCCCTCAAATTTAAACCCTAGATCTCCCAGATCTAAACCCCAGATCCCCCAAATTTAAGCCCAAGATCCCTCAGCTTTAAACTCAAGAATCCCAGATCCAAGCTGAATATCCCTCAAATGTAAGCTCAAGATCCCCAGACTTGAGCAGAAGGTTCCCCAGATCTAAGCCTGAGATCTCCCAGGTTTAAACCCGAGATTCCCCTGGATCTAAGCCCCAGCTGCCCCAAGCAGGATCCCTCCTCCCCACGGTGTGTTGATGTCTCCATCGTCATTGAGCGCTGGGTGTCCACAAGGCTCTTCCTCACCCCGTGGACCACAGGACAAGGGGTTGGGTGAGCAGGAGGGGTCTCTGTGGATGGGGTGTGATGTCCTCTTCATCACTGCATCCCACAGGCAAACCAGCACCAGGGGAGATGCCAGCTGGTCCAGGCACTGGAGATGCTCTGCCAAGGCCAGGGATGTGGCTCCACTTGGCACTCCCAGACTTGCAGGGAGAAATCTCCCCGCTTCGAGCAATTCCCCGTTTGCTTGGGGGGTTTTAGGGTTTTTTGCTCCATTTTAATTAATTCTCAGCTCTCAGTGGCCGAGCTGCTAATGTGCTTTCTGCTGTGAGTCTCCGGCACGGTGACAAGCCACGGCTCGTTGTGGCTAATTGAGGCGCTTGATTAATCCCCATTTTTCTTTATCTGAAAGGCTGATTGTTTGAAGCTGGCCATGGAGGGGGGGCAGTTGCCGAGGGTTCAGAGACAGCAAGTGCCTCCAAGGCTGAGCTGGGAATCAGGCTGTTACTTGCTGTGGAATGGGATGGGATGGGATGGGATGGGATGGGATGGGCTATTTTGGTTGGAAGGAACCTGCAACAATCATTTAGTCCAACTGTCTGACCGCTTCAGGGCTGACTACTTATGGCACAACCATTACTGGATCAGATGTATTACTGGGAACCACAGCACTAAGCAGG
>NW_010432642.1:1816-2186 GCF_000710305.1 Buceros rhinoceros silvestris | reverse complement strand
GGAATGCAAGGGATGCATAGGAGGGATAGCGTGGAGGGAGGGAGGGAGGGATGAGACAGGGGGCTCCCCCATTCCCGCTCCATCCCAGACCCACAGCTGGGTTATTCTGGCACGAGGCTGAAGGGCCCCTTCACTTCCTCCTCTGCTGCCAGATGGGTTTGCTCCAACCCACAGCCGAACTTGTGGAATGCAAGGGATGCATAGGAGGGATAGCGTGGAGGGAGGGAGGGAGGGATGAGACAGGGGGCTCCCCCATTCCCGCTCCATCCCAGACCCACAGCTGGGTTATTCTGGCACGAGGCTGAAGGGCCCCTTCACTTCCTCCTCTGCTGCCAGATGGGTTTGCTCCAACCCACAGCCGAACTTGTCG
>NW_010432642.1:594-1693 GCF_000710305.1 Buceros rhinoceros silvestris | reverse complement strand
CCTGAGGCAGCATGGCTGAGCTCTGCCCCTGGCTCCCATCGTCCCCTGCGCCTGTTCCTCCTGCAGCTCTGTGCTGCTGGCCATTGCTCACGTGTTTTCTTTTCATGATTTCTCCTCACGGCCTGACTTAGGCTAAAAGTCCAAGACTCCTGACTTAAAGTCCAAATCCTGACTTTTGGTGCCAGCCCAGTAGTCCCAGCCCTGCTCTTGCGGGTTTGGAACCGCTCCCACCCTGGTGTCCTCAAGGCACAGCCCTTCTTCTGGGCTTCTGGGCTTCTCCAGCACCCCTCTGTGCCTCAGCTTCCCCATTATACCTGCTCTGATGGAGCTGCTCATCCTGACCAAGAGAACAAGTGCTCTCTGGTGTGGTGCTGAGCAGGGCTG
The DNA here is from genome assembly GCF_000710305.1 of Buceros rhinoceros silvestris. NCBI lineage: Eukaryota > Metazoa > Chordata > Aves > Bucerotiformes > Bucerotidae > Buceros > Buceros rhinoceros. Next base: position 1,309 of record NW_010432642.1, on the reverse strand, counting down.
GGCAGGGCTTGGTTCATTTTCCAGGGAAACTGAGGCACTGTACAGCAGGCGGTGCAGGATCAGCCCTTTCTTAGCCATCACTGGTGACTTTGGAGCTTCAGCCTTGCAGGTGTCAAAGCACCTCAGCCTCACAGGAACATGTGGCTGGGTCTCGCAGGAGTGGCAGCCGCGTGCCTCAGTTTCCTCTCCATGGCAAGTGCCTCCTTGGGCACCACTGCTGTCCCCAGTGCACATTTCCCCCTGCCCAGGGACACTGATGGCACCTCCTTACCCCATCCCATGAATGCCACCTCTCCATGTCCTCCCCACCAAGAGGCCTGCGTTGTTTCAAGGTCATTTCCAAGGTCAGGCTGGGTGGATGCTGCGTGTGAGCTAGGGGTTCATGGGATTGTTCTGGCTTCTTCTGCGGGAACACTTCCATAGGCCTGGGGACACTTCTCTGGGTTTGGGGACACTTCTCTGGGTTTGGGGACACTTCCGTGGGCTTGGGGACACTTACAGGGCTTTGTGGCTCTTGAGCTGTTCCGGAGGGGATGGAGCAGTTCCCCGCGGCGAACTGAGGCGCTTTGATTTCCTCAGCTCTCCCTCGGCAAGGAGATGTTTCCTTGTTGGGAGGCAAGAGAAAGGAAAAGTCTCGTCTCGGCGTTTAGAGGACGGTGCCAGCGCTAGTTGTAATCTTGTCTGCTCGTCAATAGATGTGATACTGTATTAGAGT
>NW_010432642.1:0-344 GCF_000710305.1 Buceros rhinoceros silvestris | reverse complement strand
TGTGCGGGGTACATGGGAGCCGGCAAGAGCCACGTCCACCCAAACCCCATGGTTCTGGGAGCCAATGGGCCCAGCGGTGCCTCAGGGCTTTGTTTTAGTGGGTGTAAATCAGGAGGAGCCCAGGGTGGTGATGGAGCATCTGGGGTTTAGAGTTCCCGGTGTCTGCAAAGATTTGGGGATGTCTCCATGTGCTGTGCCTCAGTTTCCCTTCCTTATGAAAGAGCCGAAACAGGAGGGAGCTGGATTTAACCTGCCTTGGGCTACATTTAGGGGATTATTATTATTATTATTATTATTATTACTGTTATTACTATTATTATTATGGCCATTAGCCAGCCTGCATT
>NW_010432641.1:0-1376 GCF_000710305.1 Buceros rhinoceros silvestris | reverse complement strand
ACGCACTGGGATACACGCGACACATGGGATCGGGCACGCCGGGACACACGCTACATCCAGGATCATGCTATACATGGGATCACACGCACTGGGATACACGCGACACATGGGATCAGGCACGCTGGGATACACGGGACACATGGGGTCACACACTGGGATACACGCTACACACGGGATCGGGCATGCTGGGATACACACTACATCCAGGATCATGCTATACATGGGATCACACGCACTGGGATACATGTGACACATGGGATCACACACTGGGATACACGGGACACATGGGGTCACACACTGGGATACACGCTACACACGGGATCGGGCATGCTGGGATACACACTACATCCAGGATCATGCTATACATGGGATCACACGCACTGGGATACATGTGACACATGGGATCACACACTGGGATACACGGGACACATGGGGTCACACACTGGGATACACGCTACACATGGGATCGGGCATACTGGGATACACGCTACACATGGGATCATGCTACATATGGGATCACACGCACTGGGATATGCGCTACACATGTGTTCGCACATGCTGGGATGCACACCACACCCAGGATCACGCTACACGTGGGATCACACGCACTGGGATCACACTACTCATGGGATCACGCTACACATGGTATCCTGCATGCTGGAATACACACCACACATGGGATCGCGCACACTGGGATACACACTACACATAGGATCACAAATGCTGGGATACATGCTATACATGGTATCACACGCACTGGGATACGTTACACATGGGATCACACAGGCTGGGATACACACTGCACCCAAGATCATGCTACACGTGGGATCACACACACCTGGGACTGCGGACTCCGAGGCACAGGCTGCACATATGTACCTCAGTGTACATGATTTCTACACTCACAGCTGCATGTAGGAATATGCACACTGCACGTGGGGTTGCACACCAGCACGTGCTGCACACACATGCTGCACACACGTGTTGCACACAGAGGTGCATGCTGCACATGAGATGGAACACAGCGACGCGCACAGTGCACGTGGGATCACACACAAACACACATGTCACATAAGGAATTGCACACAGCAAGGCAGGTGCTGCAGGTGGGATTGTGCCCTGACCAAGGGTCTCACCGTCCCTGCTCCCCCCCAGAGGCCTTTGCTTTGTCCTGCAAAAGCCCCATCCCCTCCCCTCTCCCTGTGACCCTCGGGGTGCCCCCGCACAGCGCACCCCGTGCCCTCCCCAGGACACCCAACCTCCCGCCCAGTTTGTGGGCTGCACGCCCGGGACTGGGGAACTCCCCGGACGCTCCCCCAGTCCCACCATCACCCCGGGTTTACTCTCTTCGCCTCCCTTTCCAGCCGGGAAGCTCC
>NW_010432640.1:0-200 GCF_000710305.1 Buceros rhinoceros silvestris | reverse complement strand
CGGGAGGCTGCTGGCCACGGGGCTGCTCCCGCCGCTCCGGCCGCTGCGCCCAGCTCCAAATGTGGTTCTCATGCGGAGTCAAATTAAAGGATCCGTTTTCCTCGGGACCAGTGCCACTTCAGCGTTGTTTCTTTCCAAACAAGTCCGAGCGCTGGCAAAGGCGCGCGATTGATTTTGTTGGATTTATTTATTACAGGCTT
>NW_010432639.1:0-2515 GCF_000710305.1 Buceros rhinoceros silvestris | reverse complement strand
CTGCTCCATTTTAGAAAGATTTTTACAAGTGTCAGACTGTAAGGTGTGTGCCTAGACAAAAGAAGTGTAAGGGTGAGCAGCTCCACTTTGACCTTCTCTCATGCTGGTGGGTATCTTCGGGGAGTTTGTTTGCTTTAGGTGCGCATCTTCCCCAGCAAACCCTGTTTTCTTGTTGCTGGGGTCCTGCTTGGCGATGTGCTCCCAGGCAGCCTGTTCGTTTATGTCCAGCATCTCTGGGCTCTGGGCGCGGGACATGGCAGCACCACTGCAGCTCCTGACCCTCTGCTCCCTGGCTTTCGATGAGCAGTGTTCCCAGTCCGGAGCCCACAGCGGAGGGAGGACGGTGTTTCCTGGGTGCAGCAGGACCTGCCAATTCACCAGGTGTTTGAGCAATAGTGTAGTGCCAATTGGGACAAGCTGCGCTACCCAGTGTAAATCGGTTTGCAGAGCTGGACTAACCCCGTGGTGCCAGGAAACAGAATCCTGAATGGTGCTGAGCTCCTTTCCTGCTGTACTGCCTTGGGCAGGGGAAAAACTGCGGCTCAAACACAACACTCTGGGTTATGCTGGCCCTGCAGGCAGAGGTGGGTGATGTGGTGGGACCTTGGTGGGGTGATGTGGTGAGTTGGAGCAGCTCATCCAAGGGCCCTTTGTCCTTGCACGGGGTCTGCTGGCCACTGGCCATCCCCTGTGTTAGCCACGTCTGCTGACCTGGAGCATGCCTGGCGGCTGGGACCTCTGATGTGCCAGGGTGGGTTAAAAATAAGGTTAAAATAGGCTGGCTTCAAGGGCAGAGGCAGGTGGGGAGTTTGGCCCAGGAAGGCAAATCCCTGCCCTGCTCTTAAAGCAGTGCCAGGGCTGGAACATAGACATGACCTGCAGCAAACCGAGAGGAAAGGTCAGGGATCACCCTTCTGGTAGGAGAGATGCCAGACGTCATTTTTTAGGAGAACGCTATCCATAGCACCACTGTTACCCGTTCTCTCTAAGCAGACCTAGTTCATGCTCAGTCTTATTTCTGAGGGAAGGAGGATACTTGGTTCCCTGCTTTTTTTTTATGGAGTCAACTCATTTATTTGCTCTTTGAAAAGACTCTTTACAGCCCCTTCAGGACCAGCAGCGTGTGGCCCTGGGATGGGAGGCTGCTCCAGTGCTGTGTGCTGTGCCAGGACAGCTCTTTGGCAGCGGGGACGTCTGCAGCCCCCAGCTGCCGATCCCTGTCCAACGGGGACGTTAGCAAAATTAAGAGTTTAACTCTTACCCGCGTTCTCATTGAAGCCCAGCCTAATGCACGGAGACATTCTGATGGGTTGAGTCGATGCAGTGCAAGGGGAATGTTAATCTTCTGGCAGAACAAATGCTCAGAATTACTGCGTATTTGCTAATCTGGGGGCTGTTATTCCCTCCTGAATAGCCTGAACTCTTTGCCCAGGAGAAGCTCCGATGCTGTGGGAGGTGGCCGGGTTTGCTGCCTGTAAGCACCAGATGGCATCACGTCGGAGTGCTGGGAGCCAGCAACTGAGCAGAGTCAGAAGGAAGCTCAGCTTTGAGTTTTTCTGGGCATGGTTCCAGGCAATAATATCTTTTCCCACCAGTTGTGAGGGATCTGAACTTTTGTTTGCATGAGAAGCTTAAAAAAGCAACTGTTTAAAAAACAGAATCCCTTTACTAGCTTGTATGGTGCTTGGTGGGGAGCTGGTTGGCAGTGCAGGGCCGCCGCACAGTCGACTGACTGTGTGTGCAGCGGCTGTGTGCGAGTTCCTGGGTTCCCTGAACGCAGTGGGGCTGGGGCTCCCTGGAACAGGCTCTATGTCAGGGTCACCACCTGTGTCATCAACAGCATGAGCCCACCAGGGCTTTAAGGACAGTGGAATACATCCTGGCTCCATGGAGAGCAGGACCACACACCTCAGCAGTGCTGAGTGGGATTTGTACAGAGCTTTGAGTGATGTGGCAAAGCCTTGCTAACACCTTCGGCCCTGGCCACCACCTGTGGGTGTTTCCCCTCCTGACTGTTGCTCAGGCATCATGTTGAGGACTGCCAGCCGAAATGCCTCCAGCCATCTCCAGGAAGCTCTCTCCAGATCCACTGGGAAATGCTCGCAAATGCAGCTCTGGGTTCCTGTGTCCACACCCCAGCTCCCACACTGCTGCTGCAAGGGGGGATGAAGGGCCTGGCATCAGGCTGTGCTGCTGCTGTGCTGGGCAGTCTGACCCGACAGACCCCCGAACCCCCCGCAGAGCCCCAGGCCAGCCCTGCGCTTCCCTTTCCCAGCTTTCCAGGCGTGTTTGTCTCAATGTTTATATTCCTTTGCTGTCTGAGCAGTTTTATGTGAGCGGTGAAGCTTTGGAAAGGCAAGCTGTTGTCCCCCAGGAAGCATTTAAGGTTGTTTGGGTTTTTTTTTCTGTGGAAAAAGTCAGCCCTGTAAATCTGTCTCTGTAAAGATAATATTAGTGACAAGCTCTGCTCTCCCGGCCCAGCTCCTGGCAGGGGCGGGTCAGTGGGAGGCGAAGC
>NW_010432638.1:0-255 GCF_000710305.1 Buceros rhinoceros silvestris | reverse complement strand
TTTGAAAGTGTTTTGAGATTCTTTTCTAAACGTGTAAAAGGAGATTTTGTATTAACGTTTAGCAACCATTACCAAGAGGGAGAGAAGTATCACCCGCTGGGTTTTACCTGTTAAGAAGACAACGTGTCTCTGTTGTATGTTTTGAGCCTGAAGCCTGATCAGACAGTCCAGTTCCGGAGCGTTTCGAGTTTGAGAATCACAGTTATGGTAAGACAGAATCTCAACCAGGTGCTGCTTTTGATAGGTGTTCAGCAG
>NW_010432637.1:534-855 GCF_000710305.1 Buceros rhinoceros silvestris | reverse complement strand
CTGGACACCCTCCCCCACCCCCCCGGCTGTTCTGGGGGCTCCCTCCGGGTTGGCAGCTGGCAGATGATCCCGGGGAGATCTCACAGGGAGTTTGCACTTCAGCTTTGCCCTCGGCTCACCTCGAGCAGGGACGGGGCGCTGCAGCCTGGACACCCTCCCCCACCCCCCCGGCTGTTCTGGGGGCTCCCTCCGGGTTGGCAGCTGGCAGATGATCCCGGGGAGATCTCACAGGGAGTTTGCACTTCAGCTTTGCCCTCGGCTCACCTCGAGCAGGGACGGGGCGCTGCAGCCCCTGCGAGCCCTTGGTTACGCGCAGCCGTT
>NW_010432637.1:0-269 GCF_000710305.1 Buceros rhinoceros silvestris | reverse complement strand
GGTTCTGTGGTTTTCTGTGGTAGAAGCTCTGTGGTTTCTAAAGCTATTTTGTGCACCTCGAACACAGAGTAGCTGTTAGGCTTCTCTTAAATTGAATTTTCGAAGCCAGAATGCCAAGCTCTAGCAATTTCTTTTGCTATATTTAAATGAAACAACTACAACCGAGTCATGTAGCCATTGCTATGGTGACTGGCAGTGTTGGGGGGAAACAAAGAAGAAAATTCAATCCAAACGCCGTGCGACTGAGCAGGGAGAAAGCTGTCCCTGCT
>NW_010432636.1:0-329 GCF_000710305.1 Buceros rhinoceros silvestris | reverse complement strand
GGCCCTTCTGAGACCTTTCAGGACCTTGCAGGACATTTTGGGGCATTTTTAGGGGGTTTTTTGGGACCTTTTTAGGCCTTTTTTGGAGGATTCTGGGACCTTTTTGGGGCCTTTCTGGACCTTTTTAGGGGTTTTGGGGACCTGTCACGACCTTGTGGGGCCCTTTTTGGACCTTTCAGGACCTTTTAGGGCCTTTTCAGGGGCTTTCAAGACTTTTTTAGGACCTTTATGGACCTTTCAGGACCTTTTTGGGGGCATTTTGAGCCTTTTCGGAGGATTTTGAGATTTTTAAAAAATATTTTTGGGTCTTTTTAAGGATTTTGGGGGTA
>NW_010432635.1:0-17686 GCF_000710305.1 Buceros rhinoceros silvestris | reverse complement strand
AACATCAGAAACTCCAAGCAATTAAAATCCCTACTGCTCACTGAAAAGATTTGTGTGCTGGAGTGCTGGTGGAGGGAGGAAGAGGGCATAGCAGGAGGTCAGAAAATGTTTTTGTTGAAAGTACAGCAGCCTCAAAGCTTCAGAAGAAGATTTGCCTGGCCATCTGGGCCAAATGTGTCTTTTCTGTCCTCTGACAGTGAGACAACCTGTAGGACTAGGAGCTTGTTACCACTGCTGTCCACGGCTGTTCCCTTAGCTCAGGTGGTAGAAGCGTGTGCGCTGGTACAAGAGGACCTTTTCCTGTAAAAGGTTTCTCTAATTTCTCTGCTCTATTACTAAAAACTGGGTGAGCAATTATGTTTCCCAGATTTCTTTAAAGTGCAATCTACAAGCTGTTTAGCCCTTCTCTGGCTTTTACCACACATCAGTCCCATAAAATGCAGTGCCAGCCCTACTAGTGCAGAATTGTCACCAGAGCTGGAGTAGGAGCAGTGGCTTTTGGGGTCTGATCAGGCCCATGCCCCTGTAATTGCACTCACTGCCATCACTACCAGTTCCTAGACTGCAATAAAAAGATCTGGAATTTAACTGTTCCACTCTTTGATACTGATATGAATTACAGGAACCCCAGGTGAGTACTATCAAAACTTAAACACACATGTAAGGGGACAATCCATATCCTTATTCAGCTCTCATCAGGACACTCCCAAGCATTGATGCTTTGAAGTTTTATGCCTTTGCTTAAATGTATGCATGTTAGGGAACCCTGCTGGAATCAGTGGAACACTAAGCACAGAGAGAATCCTTTTCTGTAATAGTTTTCTTAATGTAATTCCTAATCCCTGTTGTCTGCACATTTTTTTTTTCCATAACTATTTAGGAGAATTTTTCATGCTGGCAAATGCCCTGTAACACTACAGAGCAGCCATTATTTTGGAAGCTAGTGTCACAAAACAGCCAACCCTCCTCGAGAGCCCTTTCTCAGGTTGTAAAGAAACTATTGCAGACAGAAGTCTCATGTCTCTAAGGTTTTAATTAAATACAAATTCAGGCAAATAAGAGTTATAAAGTAAACAAACAACACAGCAAAGCCACAAGTTCCCTGAGCTCAAAGCTACAACTCACGGTCCCTCAAGACAGAGAGAAACTTACCATTCAATTTATCCCTGAACTCCAAAATCTCATCAACATGGTGCATATCCTAGGAAGCTGTGTATGTCTATCTTATTATTACACAGTTCGCCGGAGCTCCTGTTACACCATATTCCCTAGATGCTCAAGCATTTTTATATATGAGTGACTGGTTGTAAAGTTAACCCATCAAACCAACAGCTTCAATAAAGATGTGCCACTTAAAAATAATATCCAGTTTCAATTTAATTACAGATCATGTGGGAACAGAATGGTTAAAAACTTGGATATTTTCCGTCATTAACGAGTTGTGTAAATCAGCCTCACATAATTCCAGTCACAAATCAGTGATGTAGTTTGAAATTAAGTTATCTGACAGGAATGCACTGGTCTGTCATGGTTCACTAATGTGTTTTTTCATTTAGGAAATAAATTAGATTTAAATTAGTATTGTAATTTTTTTCATGTTATTACAGCCAATATTCAAAGAGAAAAATTCTAAAACAAAATGAAACACTTTTTTGAAACTTTGGTTCCTGTCCCCCACCCCCAGCATAGAGAGAACAGCTCAATCCCCATGGCCCTGCAGCTTCTAGTGCTGTCACCAGTCCCTGCACAGCAGCACATGTGAGCATCCACTTCTGCCCTCACATGCCACTGAGCGCTTGTCTGGCTTTTTGCCTGCTCTGACTGATGCTGCACAGGCACAGGTCACCGTGCAGCTCTGCAGGTACCTCCCGAAGGTACAGTAGGGTGGTTTGGAGCAAGAGTTAGCCTGCTGCCATCACGCTCTCCCCATGCAGCATACTTCTGTGCCTCCTGAAGAGATGTGCAGTCGCTCCAAAGCACATACTCTGGCGGGTGTGTGTGTGCGTGTGTGAATCCTCCTTAACGGACTTAGTTCTTGCCATATTTACTGCTGAAAAGTTGAGGTATTCCCTGGACGGTATCCTTCTTGTCATGAAATACACACACAAAAATCCCCAACCCCACTGCTTCAATCGCAGCCCCCACGGTTCGCAGCAGCCCTTTAAACACATCATCTCAAAGGCCCATAGTGGTACAGCAGGAGCGAGCTCCTGAAGGGGTGGCATCCTTAGCCAGCTGTAACTTGATGAATCAGTGTATTAGTTTTGAGTGTGCAAGAGAAAAACTACAGAAAACAGTAACCTTCGTAGAGTGAGCTGGCTATCACTCCTTCGCTCAGGGATGTAGCATTTGGCGCTAATTGCTTCTGTCTGAGAATTGCTTCAGCTCGAGAAATGGAATATGGAACTGATGGGTGCACTGATCACCCTGCCAGATCCTCATCCAGACAGCAGACGGAAGAGGGGAAAAATGCCAGTCTGCCCTTTTGTACCTTAGATTTTCTTGTGTGTGGTGAGAAATGTCACCAACTTCTGTCAAACTGGTTTTATTTGAAATCTACTGTATAACATAGGGTAGGAAAAGAGATGCCAAAAGTTTGATTTCAACTGAAATTATGTTTTCCTAGAGATTTTCAAATTAGTCTGCGCAAATGGAGCTCTTAATAACCAAGATGATTTCATGCATCATTTGATTTTTCCTGTTCCACTTTCACCACATAAAATATGAATCTCAGCGTACCAAAGCAGACTGGACAGGTAGAGCTGTAACATCAGTTTTATTTTTCTGAACGAAGAACTGAGAGAATATCAAAATTTGGAATTTAAAAGAATCCAGCACTCCAGAGTCCAGGAAGTTCAGTTCATACATTTACTTGTTTGGTTTTTTGGAATTTGTTTGCAAAATCCTTAGCAAAGTGGGAATTTGCCTATTAGCAAATTCGTAAAATAAATGCAAGGAGGCAGCTTAAACCTTCCGGGGGAAGAAAAACCCAACCAAACAACAAACCAGCAACAACCTGTTTCACAAATCTGCAAGTCCAGCTAGGCACAAAAGCCCTTGGAGAATACATCACTGGCACTTCTGCTACAGAGCTTCTACTGGAAAACAAACACTTCTTACACCTTAGAGCTTCTCAAAACAGCCAAGAAATATCCTCAAATGAGTCACTCCTGAAAAACGTCAGGTTTCTATTGAACTCGCAGGAACCCAGCTTTCTGGGAAATCGATACTAGATGCTGCTTCATGGCTTTAAAACCACTGGTCTAATAAGTCTCTACCCTTCCCTGACGGCTTTTCAGTTTATCAGTTCCAAGAAACATGCCATTTTGGGAGTGGTCCATACTTTAGTTAGTCACAATGAACTTTTAACAGCAAAATGGAGAGGACAACTTCTGAAAGTTTACAGTGAGAATCTTTTTGCAGGGCCTCAGCCCAGCCCTAAAGCAGAAAGAACTGAGTTTAAAAACAGAGTTCTGTCACTGAAGAACAACATGACACTCTTACCTGTGCACAGATAATAACAGATATCACTGCTGTGAAGCCATGCTAATAAAATTAACTTTACAAGACAGAGGGCACAAAACTGAGTCAACGAGTTACAATTCTCCTGAAATGGAATAAACAGATTGTATTAATCTTTCTTAATTCCAGTATTGTGTTCCCCTAGAACAATAGTGGAGGCCTAGAAAAGAACTGAAACATCTATGAAGTGCCAACTTCAACTTTGGTTTATTTTGTTTAGGGATAACACTGCATAGTCTTCATCTCATCTTTATGCAGAAATAAACCAGAAGAGAACTGATGATGTAAGAAACTTCACTAAAATCTGTCCTTTGGATTTAGAAGGCCTGGAAGACAAAAAGTACATCTTTGCAGTCTGAACAGAAAATGAGACTTTAAAACCAGTGACTTTTTTTTCCACCCCCTTAGCTGCCAGAGAACCATGAATAAATGAATATAGACATTAAATAACCCTCCAATGAGGATTCACACAGGACTGGCTCAGTATTGCCATACTTTCACAATCAGTAAGCTGGCAGAAATTGGCACTGCTTCTGTAAAAAGAAACCATTCTTTCCCCTGCACACAAAGATTGTGTCTCATGCAACCACAACGATTTTGACCTTGAACAGTTCCTGGTCTCTGGTGGAGCAGCACAAATACCTACAAAGCCATAGAGCCAGAAACACCGTATCAGAGAAGAAAAGGGAAGAGTATGACCAATTCTGAACAGCAACATAGCTTAAGAGCGATTGGAAAACAGTGCTAGTTCCACTGCCTCTTGCAGTTACCTGTAGTGCTCTCTGACGCCTATAACCAGAGAAGGGAAGTGTCACAGAAGGTGCCTGTCTACCAGTAAAGTGTCTTGGAGACTACATTCTCCAGGGGAACTTACACGGAGCTTTATGGTGGGGGGATGCTGAGGATGCAGATTCCCTCTGACAAGATCTAACTGAACAGTAGTCTTCTCTTCACAGAAATGACAGTGTTAACTCGTGTTTAATTTCCTTCTGGAACCCTTGAAATAGTGATTCCTCACACTTGACTTGGTACAAAAAAGGTAAGAGAAACTGTTGTTTCTATATATTGTTTCAAATATTTACGTCAAAGATAATAGACTGCTACGATTTTGTAACTGTTATATGTAGAAGCTACAGTTATCACCTCTTAAGCATTAAGTACAGTTTTTCTTGGCAGGAAAACTATGTAGCAAGCAAACAAGGACATTTAAGAACATACTTGCCTTTTGCCCTTGTCATCTGTCACACCCTTCAGATTATGGTAGTAAAATAAAGAAATGTAGCCGGATAGATTTGCTCTTTATTTTTTATAGACTACACATAAAGCAAATTGGAAAATACATTGCTAAGTAATTACAGATTGCTATATTTTCATCATTAACATACCGAGAAAAGTGTATATTTATCTGAACAGAATCCGGATCTTAACACACACTTATACAAAAGGACTGAGTATCTCAGCTTAGGACTTCCCACACACTTCCTTATGACAGCTTGAAGTTCATGATTACTTACCCAGAATTCAGGCAGAATTACCCCAAAACTCATGGTTAAAATAATTAACATAACGAAGCTTCACTCCAGGTTATACTCTTGAGCCACACTGTAAGTCAATGAACCAAAGGAGCTACCCCTCTAACCCAGTTATAGTCAGTGTGACTTACTTCAAAACCTTTTAGGTTGATTTTCCTTAGACTTCAAAATACATTTTGAGTTGTCAAAACCGCACCAAGACATTTTTTAGAAGCACAAGACCTTTGGGCTGTCATCAGTCTAGCTAGGAATATAATTTTCATTCAGCATTGCCTTTGAATATATAAAAATAACTTCCTGTGGAAGGGATGCAATAGAATACGGGGAAACTCGTATTGCCCTAACATCTGATTTCCCTGTATCTTTGGTCATCCAACTATTCAAGCATGCAATTAAGTGAGTCACATTTTTTCGGTAACATCTTCTGTCATCTTTGTATCTTCCAGTCATATTGTCATCCTTTTGAACTCCGGTCAGCTCAGAGTTACAGCACTGTTAGTAGCTCCAGACCCTTTTTTTCAAACGAATATATTCTCCCTCTCTTTGAGTGGAAAAATTAATTATTGAGCTGGTTAACAACATATACATTGGCAACACAGATATAAATTAAATCATATTGCTAACACCTTATGTAGAAATGATGTCTGGAATGCTGCTTTGGAAGCAAGAGTTCCCCAAACCAGCCCTTCCTATTTGAACAGGTGAGAATTTTACTGAATACAAAAATTGTTCTGCAAATGTAGCAAAAAAATATTAAGAAAATTTTTACCTAGGAAGTTCCACATACCCGAGGGTGAAATGTAAAGATTAATCCAATTCAAGAGTGGACAAGGCTGAACCCCTCCATATTTAAAAATCAAACCCAATTTTTTTGTGTGTGTACATTTACCATATCCACAAAGCAGTGGCACAGCAACAGAGAAACACTAATCCAACTTAATCTAATTCTGGAAATAGTTAATTGAATTAAGCAGGGAGGAGGGAAAAAAACCAAAACCAAAATCACTAATCACTGAAAGGGCACACGGATTATAAGAACTGCAAATATTTATGGTTCAGTTAAATCCTGAGGGTAAATAAAAAAATCAACAACCGTTTCTCGTGCTGGCAATATATATTTATTGTAAATTTGGAGATAAGGTTACCATGTGTATATCAGGACTTCAGACTAAAACCAAATTTGGATTATGAACTCTTACCATAGGCCAGTTGGAAATTAAAGGACTGAATGTAAAGCTGCCCCTTAGAAGATCTTCATTTGGTCTGCTCTTGCATTCACAACCCCCCCTTTTTTTTTTTATGAATTAAAAGCTGAACATCTTCTGCTCTCCCTTCATTTCAACCTCAGAAAACTATCATCCAATTGCAGCTTTTCCAAGTTTTACTAGTAATCTGTTGGTAAGCTCAGAACACTTACATTGTTGATTCTACAACTTCAGGTGAAGTTGCAGAATCCATCACATTCCTCTTTGACTTTACCTGGCTACTGAGTCCAACTTTAAGGGCTAGACCTAAGCAGGTTAAAGATTTGCTTATATTAGACTACTGTGGTGACATTTTCATGGTGCAACCCTTCAACATGCATGCTCTACTGTTCCAGAACAAGCTACATCAGTGCAAGATCTGACAGTCTGTGCAAAAGAAGCTGCAGTGCTACAAATTCAAATACCTTTCCTCTCCCTCTCACACATACTTACTAACAAAGATATTCCTACCACTAATTTCACCAATTCTAAACAATGCCCCCCCGAAAAAGAGAAAGATGAAGATACTTCATGCTTTTACACAAAAAACAAACAACTCCCCACTCAAAACAAACAAAAAAACCCCAACCAAAACCCTCCAATTCCCCCACCCAAAAACACCTCAGGTCAAAACTATTTCTTCCCCACCCTCCCAACCGTCTTCTAGTTTTTTTTATGTTGCCATTAAAACAAATGCATACAACTTACTGAACAAATGTGAAGCTGCAGGCATTCAAGTTACAGAACATTCTGAAAATACTTCAAGCATAAAAAGTACACTTGATAATTGCAAAAATAAAATTTCACTTTTTTAGAAAACATTTTGATCAGAGCTCAAGCAAAACAAACAATTAGCAATTCCTACTTCAGTTTAACTTCATAAGAATACCACCTGCGGAAGTTAAAAACAAAAAACTTGGGTTTTTGGTGATAAAGTAACCGACTATGTCTTTTAATGAAGAGAAATGGTATATACAACAATGGGGCACAGACCTTAAGCATCAACAACATATCTCAGCCAAAAGTAAGTCTACAAGTGATCTGAGTCATTCTTAGCATTAAACAGTACAGATTACCAAGAACCCAAATCCGCCAGGAATAGACATGAAGTTCAACTGGTACGAATGGAAGGAAAGATCCATGACATCAAATAGGCTCAGTTTTTGTCACTGAACATCTTTTAGGCTAACAATTTCACTAGTGCAAGACCATATGTTTACCTGATTAAATGAAAACTCATAAATGTCACAATTTAAGAACACCCATACAAAACTATTTTTTCTTTTAAAAAAGTGCCACATACTATACTCTTGCTAAAAAAGTTACAAACTAATGGAAGACCGTCTGCCTCCATCTCTTGTCAACAAGGAAAGGCCAAAGTGATTCTTTGATCCCAGCTCGAAATGGCGTTCTCTGACCTATCCCCAGCATCTCCAACTTGGAGCAGTCTAGCTGAGCATTCCTCGGACGCAGGGCACCCACAACTGGACAGTCAGTAATCTAAAACAACAAACAGAAAAACCCCCAACACACCAACGAGTAACCAGAGACAACAGAAAAAAAATACTCTTACATGTTTTCCTTTACAGCTTTCTATATAGGTACATTCCCCTCCTCCCTCTCAACCATTTTGTGGGTTTGTTTTGTTTTGTTCTGGGGTGCTTTTGTTTGTTTGCTTGTTTTATGGTTAACTTCATTTCAACATAACAGATGTCAGGCAGAGTGATGTAAAGAGCCTTAAGTTAAATTTCTCACTCGTTTACTGCGCACCATTTATGCTTTTCTAGGTTTCATTCCTATTTTCACCCTATGATTACAATCACATGGTAAAAAACACTAAAACGTTGACAAAACCATGTCGTGACCAATACACTTGGAGAAGTAGATTTGGGCTGAAACAAATTCAGACTCAGTGTTCTCTCTTCTTTTTCTCTTTGTCCTCCAAGCCACATTTCAGTTCCACCCTTTAGTATGTCAGAATCCTTGCAATTTCTTTGGGGTACAAATAAAATTTTATTTACGTATTATATTCTCACAACGTTATCAGTATGTCTTTAAGAGTAGTCTTACTTTTATGTGTTAGTAAAACTGCAGGACGGGTGTTTTAAGCAAGCAAAAATGATTTCAAGTTGAGTGCATCTATTCAGAAATGAACCTGGTCATTGACAAGTTCTTGGAGATTCCTACCTTCACGTTAACATTCTGTCAATCCGTAAGCTTTTTTCAGGACAAAAAACCCATCATAAAAATATTAATTTACTCATGACTAAGGGGAACTGTTCTGCAGAAATACCATTACCCTGCAGACTGTGAAACTGGTTACTGACTGACTGGGTAATTTTCAGAATTCAGCAGGTCAAAGCAGCCAGTGTGTTGCTGAGTCAGATACGCATCAGCATCCTCAGCAACACTTCTGCTGTCCTAGACACACTCACACAGACCCTCCCGAAGAGGAGGCTTTTTTGTCTAGCTAGTGTGGGAACTGAAAACTGAAATGATAAAGCACATCCATCTTTCTACAGGTCAGACCACACGTCACTTACTGGTCTCAAGTGGCTACTGGGAAGGTTGAAAGCATCTGCAATCGCACATGCCATTTCGTATTTAGTCATCTGTTCATTGCCAGACCAGTGAAATGTTCCTTTTACTGACGGGTCCTATAGAAGAAACAGGAAACACAGGTGAGAAAAAAAGCAGATACCTATGCCTCAGACTAATGCCTGTGCAAGAACCGTGCAGAATAATCTTCCGGCAAGATGCTGTTCTAAAAGGCACGTTAGAGCATCTAACAAGGTCTCGTGATAAAGGTCTCGTGCATTTTCAGAGAACACCTGAGAGGGATTGAGACTGAAAACTCGTGTTAAACATATCTGACCCGATCACAAACAGCTTATATTCTGTAGATTTAACAGGAGGAAGAGGAACAAGCCAACCAACGCCAAACAGCCTGGGTGGAGGAACTCAGCTATTCTATACTCACTTTAAAACAAATGTAGACTGCGCCACGCACATTTGGAATGCCAAACTGCAAACCACGTACAAGTCCTGCCAAACAAACTGACTGCACCACATCCACCATATGTGCAAGGACCATTTTTTACCAGGTTGTGTGTATGAAACATAAAGATGGTTGGCTGGTTTTGTTACCTTGCAAAGGTGGTAATCTGAAGATGCTGTGGTGAATAAAGACAAAGCATTTACGTCCCGTGGCTTGCTCCTGGCACTTTGGTGTTTTTAGTGCAATAAGCAAGGGCATGTCCAAGAACTACATTCAACCACCGTGGGGTTTTTTTAAGTCCAAACTGGCAACTTGTAAGAGGCATATCAGAATAAGTCAGGTATTTGCATTTCTCGCCTATACAGTAGAAGACACATGGTAATTTTCTGAAGGACCTGCCCATCACTTCACTCACTCTTCTTTCAAACACCAGCAGATCCACATGCTGTCAGGTTAAGATACCATAGTATCACAGCTAGTTCTTTCCTCCCTCCCAGTGTTCCAGAAATGCTGATAACAATGCGGGTTATATGTAGTTCTCAGTCGTTCAGAAATAAAGCCAAGAACTGCTTTTACCTTGAGAAGGCTTGTTTCTCTAAATTCTTACCAGCATTCTCTTCTCTGCTAGCTGTCTGCAAACAGTTGCTACATCCTTTACGTTTGTTGGGAATCTTTGTTGCCAATGGTCCATGTTGGCAGATTTATTACTGAACTGCACTTTATCAAACATTACAGTCACAGCACTTTCCTCCAGTCTCTCCACCTCTCCGTACAGGATAGGAATCCTAAGTACTGCAGCATCTGGGAAAAAAAAAATTACAAATGGTTACCATTGTTACGAATCAGTACAAATGCTGTAGCATAACCTGAAAAGTGTCTCGGAAGTGTTAAGAAATATGTCGGTGATATTAAGGATCTACAAATTACAAATAAAATCCAATTAATATGTTTGCCCTCACATTATGATTTTAATTTATATAAATTAAAACAGTTAATAAATACCAAGTTTACATGAACTTATTTTCATTTATGCCACAGATTTCCAGGAAGTTAGCAAGCTTTCATTAACACTGCAAGAGAAAAAAGGCACCTGTTTGGGTTAGAACAAAAGTCAGAAAACTACAAAATCCAACTGCACTATGTAGTTCCTCCAGCACTCCCTAACCTCCCTAGGTAAGAGCAAGAACAAAAATCCCCACCAATTACAAATCACCATATTTCAGCATCAATTACAGACAAAGATTTTTTGCCCAGCATGCAGAGGCCTCCTGCATGAAGGAGGGTATTATTTACCAGAAAGACGACATGAACCTTTGAATGAATAAAAAGCTTGACAAATAAGGAATGGGTGCACAGAACACAGCAGTAAACATTACTAGATTTCAAGACAGTGATTTGAGAATTTAAATTAACTGTAGACAAGTGGAAAGAGAAGAATATTTTATGATGGAATACATCATACCAGTCTATCTCAGTTACAAAGACTCAAAAGGCCTCTTCAAGGGAAAATCCAAATTCATTAGAAGTAATACAGATATTTTTGCTCAAAGAAAAAAACCCAACACTATCAGTCCTGAAATTAGAAGTGTAAGTCCCAAATCACTGCAATTGTTCAAAATTTGTAGGATAATGCTATAGCTATTAGAAAGACAGAAAGAAAAAGCTAACACAAAAATTATTCTCACAGGAAAGCAAATTGAAAGTACTTACACAAGAAAAATAAATACAATGAAAACAACAAGATGACGCTGATTTCCTGCTGCTCTAAAAACACTCATTCGGTCACTCAGCAAGTATTATATTCTCCCCTTCAAAAACTAGCTGAACTATCTCTTTTTTAATATCTTTAGAAGTTATCTGAGAGGAAGACTACCCTCCTTTTGTTCTCAGAGAGCTATCAGACACTTGGAGAGCAGTAGCATCACCACCGATGGTTCTGAAGACATACTGAAGCTCTTCAGTTTTAAATAAGCATGAGTACTACAATAGCTTGTATCCCCTGCTAACCAAAGTACACTGTTTTTTGTTAAACAGCAACCCCTCCCAAATTATTAGGAGACGCTCTTGCATTATACAACATAAATGGACGGGGAAGTTCTTCACACAGCTACAGATGTTTGATAGACTGAACCCTGGCTGTACAACAGAGGCAAATTAGTGGTTAAAAGACTAATACATGTAAAACATTTTTATTTGTATGAAACAACAGAATCAACATTTTAAAGCATCTTATTCAGCACTAACTCGAAATTCCTTCTGCTAATAGTAACGCTGCTGCAACTCACTATGGCCTGACAGATCACACTTAAAAAGGTTATGAAACAAAACCGAAGTGCTGAGTTGGGGGAAGGTCTTAGCAAGACACCCACACGTACTGGAATTTGGTGCAGTCTTACCTTCATCACCAATCTAGAAGAGGGAGCAAACAGCATCAGAGTCAAATTCAGAGATGATATTTAAGGAAAAGCTGGAGTGAATAACTTTTTATTTAAATTGATTTTTACTTAAATAAGACTTCCTATCAAAATATTTTTTATAAATTCTATTTTTTACTACTAATGACAAACCTATATTAAGGCCTATCATTTTTAAATGTATATATACTTACTTAATGAAAGACCATGACACTAATTTATCAATTGTTCAATTCTCTGGTTAGGCAGAACAGAATCATAGTGTGAGGATCATACTGACATATCAGAAGCCTGTTTTGCAAGTGCACCAAGATTATTTTCTCCGAATTCTTTGAGAACATAGAAGTACTTCTTCCCTTACGCTCTGCAAATGGAAACCGACAGCGTACGAACTAGAAACAACCAAACCTCCCTTTTATACAAGAAATACATTTTAAATGCAAGGTAACATGTTCAGTCCCAAGCTTTTGTTTATTACATACAATTTTTAGAATTACATTTGTGTAATTTTGAATGCCAGTTTTCTCTCAGAAAAGATTTAAACAGTATTTTTATAAAAAATAGTTACTTAAAGCCAGAAGTATGTTACTAACCCCTCAGAAAGTGTTATGAGCCGGAATCTGATACGTGTGGTAAGCGAGGTGGATAAAAATAAAATGGATGGCCTGATGGCTTACGGAACGAGAGCAAACCAGAAGATCAGCACAGTCACCAGATGAGTAACAACCAAAGCCTGTGTTGATTGATCTGCATTGTTACTGAACTGTAAGACTGGTTTCCCCTTCCAGTAAACACACATGCAGAACAACGGCAACGTGTCCACCTAAGTGACAGCAGCTCTGCACTAGTATGGTAAAGCACGTGCCATTGTGGTATCTTGACGAAGCGTTTTTTCTTTCTTTAGGAACCGTTGGTTAACAGTAGACAAAGGCTTGTCAGTGTCCATCAGCAGAGACTGGGAACACAACTGAAGATCAGAATGAGTAAGAAATAAAGCTTTAGTCAACCTGTAAGCAATAGGGATGGTTTATGAGCAAGGAGACTGACTCCTACTCACATTCTCTTCTAAATCTCATTGCCATGGTTTTGCAACTTTATCACTGATTTAGGAGTCTCTTAAGCTAATATACGACTAAGTAAAAACAAAAAGCCTCTATTAAAAAATTGTGAGTGAATTCTTACCTTCATTATTTTCGAGGACTGCCTTTTCACCCTCGAGTTTGGTTTTACCATATAAATTCAGGGGATTTGGTACATCAGTCTCTTTATAAGGAGGGCTTGTTCCATCAAACACGTAGTCTGTACTAATGTAGATTAGAAACGCTCCAACTCCAGCTAGGAAGAAAAAGTTTACATACAGTCTATTGTAATTCATGCCTTGTTTGAAATCCCAAAAAACCTTTAAACAAATCTCCCAAGGACCCCATCATCTAGCCCCATTCACTCCTGCTGCTTTGCCTGCTCACTGATCCTTCACACAGTCCCGTGTGCTGACCTTACAGAAAACGGGTCGAGGGCACACTGAGCACAGAAATGACAGTCAGCACTCGGAGTAACTTACTTGTATTTATGCTCTGTATGAATAAACGCAGTATTCTAGCAAGGAACTCAAGCCATCAGATAGTCTCCTTACCTGCCTCTTTTGCCAAGTTCCCTGAAGCAGCGACATTGAGTTGAGAAGCAGCATCTGGCTGACTTTCTACAACATCTGGCCTCCTCTCAGCAGCACAATGCACTATAACATGAGGCTGGAAATTAAAGACTAATTTAAAACAACAAACATCGTTAAGAGATCACAGTTACACCCTAAGTCTAGAGATGAACTCCCTCAGGCAAAAAGGCATTCCACTAAGTTGTGAGAAATGACAGAAGTAGTAGTATTATTTTTAATCATAGCATTGAGGAGCAAGTTCTCCTTAGAAAGTAAGCAGAACCACGCTGCTTCAAGACACCAAAAAACCTGATCATTAATTTAGCAATTATCATCTTCAGTAGCTTTAACTTTGCAGCAAGATTGAAGTTGTTGGGTTTTTATTATTTTAAACGCTGTATAATAATATAAAACATAATAACAACATACAGCATACACACACATAATGGTACTTAAGATTTTCAGACAGGCTCTGCATGTGGCGGAAAAGGCAGCCCTAAGTTTTTCAGAGCCTGCCAAAGCATTAGCCCCACTAAAGCCTCATGAACTCTGCATGAGAACAGCACTATCAACTCGTTCCTAGATGTATGAAGTACCCTACCCACCTCCTTCAGAAACTCACCTGGAAATCATGGATGATGTCATGAACTGCAATCGAGTCCAGAAGATTAATCTGTTCAAATCTGGGCTGAGCTCTCCTGTACCCACAGCCAACCGCATTCCAGTTATTCTCATTGAATTCTTTAAACACAGCTCTGCCAAGAAGTCCCGTAGCACCAGTAATTAAAACACGCCTGCTGGGAATATCAACATCTTCCTAGGGAAATGAGAACAGGGAAAGTTTTTTTTCTAATTTTATTTATTACTGTTTTTTCTTTTAAAGTATGACAGGCTGCAGTCAGAGCTACTGCATTAAATAGCTTTCCCAGCACAGCAGTGCTTTTGAGTGTCTCATGCAACAGATGTGTGGGAGCACCAATACTGTACCTCTGTAAGTATTGAAATATATTTTTGAATATAATGAAAAAGAAACTTAAATGAGAAACTCACTTACTTCCCCAACAAGAGGGGAAAACAAAACACTAATGAAGACAGAACTCGAAGTTAACTCAAGATCTGATAACTTTGTGCAATTTGAAATGAGGGCAATAACTTCTTTTGAAAATGACCCCAAAAATGTAACATTTAAAATCCACATCCTGCAACAAATAATTTTGGTTAGAGACTGCAGCAATACAACACGACTCACAGAGGGCCCACCTACGGTGACTATAAGAAGTCCTAATTTTACTACCAAATAGAACAGTAATTAGTCGTTATGCAACACAACAGTCTGAATAACGAAAACACCAAGACACCACTCCATTCTCAGTTGTACAAAATGTATCCGAAAGTGATTTGATAATTTAAACTCTCGGTGTATTCAACATACTAAAACTTTACTTCAGCTACTGCACATTTCAGTGCTCGAGATGGCACTGAATGTGTACATCGGTCCACACAAAGACCGTTCCTCTCCACTACTCACTAGACCACCAAGCTCAAGACAGCGAATGTAAGACTCCTGTCTGTCTGTGCAGTCTTTGTGTTTCTCTCATGCCTTCCTTCTGCATGTTCCACGAACAAGAGCCTGCTCAGAATTAAAGCACATCCTTACATGCCAGTATTCAGCGAAACCTCACATGGGCAGAATCCCTAACTCTTGGGTTTCCTGACCACTTCACACACAAGCGCAATTTAGGATAATTGATGACAATTTTGTAAATGCTCCCTACTACGAAATTCAAACCGCCCCTCACTTCTGAGCACTGTCTCATTTTTGGCACTGTAACAGATTGCTGCTTTTTGATTGTGGCACAAGAAGCAACAGAAATAATTTCCAAATTAATGTCTGTTTTTCACCTGCAGAGTTGAAAAGCTGCTGCTCCCTAAGGATAGATGAAAGGTACATCCCGGACACAGCCCAGCACAGAACAACTGCTTCAAGGTCCCAGCACAGTGCGTGCATTTTCCTCAACTCCACATCTTCAGGCAAAGGATGACTTATTCCATCAGTTTGGGATGAAAATCAGTTGTTCATAGTTGGACAGTCTCCTAAAGATGACAAACTACGGCAAGTGAAGTTTTAAAAAGTTCACTTTGGCCTCGGAACACAAGTTTGTTTACAATGTTCTAACACTGCCTCTTTCTCTGAAAAGCCTAAGTGAGAACATGCAAGTACTGTTTTCTTTTTTGGTTATGTACTTTTTATCTTTGCAAAGTGTGGACAGACCATCATACGACAGATTATCACTGTTTCTACAGCCAGAAGGTACCCCCTAACTAAATATCAAAGACTTGTGAGAGAAAAGAGTGGAAGGGTTCTCTAAAAATGTCACAGAAAAACTTAAATAAGTGGGAAGTTACTGACAAAAAACATGCACCATTTGTAAAATCTGACAGTTTAAGGCATCATTCATCTACGTGTGTTTATCCTATGCACCATAAGGAGGATATCACATCAGCAGCACAGCCTGAACTGAACACAACCACAACTTTTACCAAGTCAACAGAGCTTGCATTCTGTTGCTCCTGTCTGCAAGACTAACTGATTTTAGTCGGTTGTTTCTGAGAAAACAAGTGGTAGATGTTTCCATAAGTTCAACACAAACCCACCTCCACTTTAAACCTATTTTACCTCGCCAGAAGTTGAACATTCTGCTAACACAAAAGCTTAGCTCCTTCCCTGTACGTTGTTTGGCTCCTTCGCAGAGTATGACCCAGCTGCAACAGTATTTCTGGGTCAGAAACTGCAGACAAGTTGAGTCCCAAGGACACTTGCGGTTTCAAGTTCCCACGACCGCTGTTTGCAGATGCTCTGAGACTTGCAGAAGCTACTGCTGTTGCCTCAGCTGCCCACATACGAAGGGCACCACATACCTCAGGGTATCAACCACAAGGTCTTTAACAGTTAGCAAAGCTGGAATCCAATTGCCATTACTCGCTTTGCCTTACAAGGAATCAATCATGATCCTCTAGAAGAGACGGTGGCAAAACCCAGTCTCTGCTCTCTACTGGTATCAGTACTGAACTGAAAGCACACAGAGCACAGCATCTTCGTTTTGACTTCTCTTAATTTACCAGCTCCATTCTTAAACGTGGCTGGAGCATTACCAGCACAACGCAGGCAGAAGGTAGGGGGGCTCTTCACTGTTATCCCATGGGCTAGAAAGCAGTAATTTTAGAGACAGTTACTGCATGTAACCAGTAAAAGACATTCTGGAATTCAAATACACTTTTACCTGTAAATTTTACAGGCTTAAATACAAGTTTTTTTTTCAGATTAGCCTATTTGCTAATAAATCATTTACAGCTGTTTCTCAACTAAAAGGCAATCATATTCAAACTCCTAGCAACTAATTGTGAATACTGCTACTTAAATGCAGTTTTGAGCTTTATAATAATGCATCCAACTGAATTTTGCTTTACCTGATGTTCAGCACTCACCAAATATTAAGAATTGTGCTCAGCTGTCTCATTCAGATCAAAATACACAAGCAACAACATCATCCGATTAAAAACTAGCCTTTATGAGAACTAAGCTTGCACTACAAAAACACAGAGACTGTAATTTACAATAGTCAAATGTGATGCATTTCACGGTATAAAGGAAGATATGAGTAGTTTACATAAAAACTGAGCTTGACCAAACCACAATGAACTAAAAACTATCCCTTTTAAGGCACGCCGACCAAACCCGGAAGCTGCTGGGATAACACAGATTTGCGCATAATTTGAAGACAAAAGCGTCACCACAGGGAAGTCACTACAAGAGCGAGCTCTGCGTTCAGCTTTGACAACACCTACAGCAACAAAAAGCAGAAGAATAAAAACTAACAGGCTTTCTTAAAGTCACAGACCGCGCGGTGAAAACACCTCAAGGGTGTCGGGAAGTTGTAATGCGCTTCACTGACAGTCGCACAGCCGACCCGCAGCTTCACTTGTTGAACGTCATCGGTAACACATCGCGGCCACAGGGAATCGCAAGTGGACAAAAAACATGGCATATGGAATTGCTGCACAGCGCTCCCTACCACCGATAAGCCTCGACTCTGCCGCTGCGGTTTAACAGCGGTTTAACAATTACGCGTCCTCAAGAGACGTAACTACCTGCTGCAAAACACCTTCATTAATGCAAAGAAAATGTCAGGAGATAGAAGACTATTCAAATTCCTACAGCTCGCGGGTAACCCCCAATAAGGAAACAAAGGGAACTGAAATATCTTATCTCAAACCCAACGACCGAGCAGCAGGGAAGTGCCTCACCTTGCGCCGAGGACGCGCGG
>NW_010432634.1:7145-7385 GCF_000710305.1 Buceros rhinoceros silvestris | reverse complement strand
CTCTCCCTGGGGCTACATCCCCCCACGCCGTAGTTCTTACACCCAGGACAAGCCAGGCTGGCCACACCGTGGGGACCATCCCTGTGTCCCTATCACCCCCCACCACCCCGGCTTGCTTCACCTTTGCACGCCTGGGGGCTGCACGGCCGCTGCAACCCCCCGAGCCCCGTGGGCTCCCCCGTACAGAGCCGCGGACTCGCGGCAGTGCCTTGGCTTTCCATGAACTTGCCACGCGACACA
>NW_010432634.1:5009-6915 GCF_000710305.1 Buceros rhinoceros silvestris | reverse complement strand
CTCGTCCTCGGCTGGATCTCACGCTGCTTCTACCGGCACCCGGGCTCGGGGGGCTGCCGGCATCCCTGGCCGAGCAAGGAGTCTCTAGGGGGGGGTCACACCCCTGTGACATGGGGACAGGCATGTAACGGTCTCTGCCACCCCCATGTCCCTGCTGCCTGTGCTAATCTGTGACTGCGCACCCCTGGGGGTGACACCAGGTGGTCCAGAGGGATGTGGGGATGCGGCTTGTCGTGGTCCCCTTGACTGGGGGTGGTTTGGCTGGGGCAGGGGGGTTGCGCCACGCGGTGCTTTTCATGCTCTTTATTCAGGTTCATTTTTCTGTAAGATATTTAAAGAGAAGAGTTTGTATTATTTTTTCATACGATGTAGCGTTTGCCATTTGTCACTGCCTCGGTTCTGCTTTCCTGAAGGGATGAAACTGTGAAGCCTCTCCGCACACTTTTGCCCGAGAAGTCCAAGGCGACGTCCTCTCTGGAGGCGGGAAGGGAGCTCAAACTGTGATGTACCCTGAGCCGTGAGTCAATAAATCCTTCCCCGCTCGCTGCCCGGCCTGCTTGGGAATCGCTCGCCTCCCCTGGGGGGGCTGGGAGCTCTTGGGGAAACTGAGGCAGAAGGGGACAGTTCCTCCACTCGGAGTGGTGGGGTGATACCAGGGTTGGTGGTATCCCCCACCTTAATCACGCTCATGGTGGCAGTGCTGCTGTCCCCCTTCATGCTGTTCCCACCCTGTCCTGGGTACCCCCCAGCCCTGTGACTGATGCCATCCTCACCTGCACCACCTGGCCAGGCCCCCAAGCCCTGTGTCCCCTCCCTACCTGGCTGTGCTCACTGTCACTTCATGTAATGGCAGAGTCCACAGTGGTGACAGGCTGGTGATGGGGCTGCGTGACCATGGAGCAGCTTTGCCTTCAATGTAAAACAAGCCCCAGGGGACTGTGAGGTGGCCCATGCCCCATGCAGTGGTGGCCGGTGGCTGTCCCATCCTGTCCCTCTGTCCTTGTCACTTTCTTAAACCACATTAAGGTCACCAAGGTGGGGGCTTCCCATCCTCAGAGGGGCTTGAGCTTTGGCTAGAGAAAACCTGGATCCCAAGGAGCTCATATAGGAGTGACAGGGAAGGGACCAGGGGATGTCCGTGAGGGTGTCCCCAGGGATGCTGCAGCTAGGCAAGGAGTGGAGGAGACAGGCGCAGCTTGAAGGGGTCCTGGGATCTAGGCTGCAACCCCTCATCAAGAAAACCTCATGATTTATTTCTCTGGGGGTGCTCAGCCTCAGCACATGAGGGACTGTGGGGGGTTGGGAGGTGATGGTGGCTAAGGCTTCCTCAGGGATGGCTCCTTCGTTTGACTGCCTGTCCTCTGTCACCCACGTGAAAAGACAGGGGCAAACACCCTGCCAGCATCAGGGTGCCCTTGGTGGCATCACACTGTGATGGTTCTTTGCTCTGGGAGCAGGGCACTATCGCTCCCCAGGAACACGGGGATGGCAGGGGACTCATTACAGCTGTCACCTCTGGGTCCCCAACGCCCTGCCGCCACGGGAGATCAGGACCCTGGGGGACAACCAGCCTGGCAGTGGGAGACCGCTATCCCTACAGGACCCCCCGTCTCTCCACAGCCCCTTGCCCAGCTGGATGGAGCTGCCGAGCAGGATGTGCCTGGTGCGGTCGGTGCCATCAGCACAGAGCAGGACCCTCAGGGGGAGAGGGGTGTGGCGCTGAAAGGCCCAGGGCAGTCAGGTTGGGGCCAGGGATGGTGGGGACAGTGCTGAGAGGGTCGGGGTGGTGAGGTGGGGCTGGAGTGGCGAGGCCAGTGCCAACAGGTCTGGGGTGGTGAGGCTAGAGCTGTGGCAGCTGTGGCGGTGCCGACAGGCCTGTGGTGGTGAGGCTGGAGCCGGGTTGGCG
>NW_010432634.1:4486-4900 GCF_000710305.1 Buceros rhinoceros silvestris | reverse complement strand
GTCCAGGGGGACGAGTCCAGGGATTGGGCGGTGGGGATGTGGCCAATAGGCCTGGGGTGGGGAGCCCACCCCAACCCAGCCTGATGCCATAGTGAGGGGCTTGGCGCTTCTAACACCCGGCTGTACCCTCTGGCTGTCGCTTCCCATGAAGGAGAAGGGCACCCATACAAATCCACAGGCCACTGAGAGCTGTCCTTGCACCCTCTCTCCCCTTCCCAGGGTGCAGCTCTGTGCCCACCTGAGCTGGTCCCCAGGGTTATCCCTGGCAGGGCTCTGTCCAAGCATAGTCCCTGCTTGTCGTGGTGTGCCTTGCTGCAGGCGAGGAACCAGTGTCCCCATGTCCCACGTCCCTGCGGGTGGGCCAGTAGTCAAGTGCCGCCAAGGTGGCGGCCAAAGGTGATGGCGGCTCTGGCA
>NW_010432634.1:1023-4148 GCF_000710305.1 Buceros rhinoceros silvestris | reverse complement strand
CCCAGCCAGTGCTGCTCAGCAGAGCCTCCCCCACCATCCTGCATGAGGCCCAGACTGGGAGCTCTGGCTCCAAACACAATGATGAGGATGAGCCATTGGCCACCGGGTTTATGACCTTCTTTGTGGGTAAGTTTGGGGGATCGGGTGGGAGGGAGAGCACAGCTTCCCCTGCATCTCTGCAGGGTGGGTGCTGGCGCCCTGGGGACAGTGGCTGCCTGCGGCAGAGGCAGACAGACAGCGAGGTCCTCACAAGGCTCCAGGTGTACAGAGAGGAGGTGCTGGGATCTGGTTGGGTCACCCAGCTCCATTGGGGTGTCCGGAGCTGTAGAAGGGCTTTTGAGATCCCACCATTGTGCCCAGCTTCGTAAGGACTGGGAAGCTGGAGAGGGGCCCAAGTCTCTCCAGCCCTCACCCTCGTGGGGTGTGGCCAAGGTGTCCATCTCCATAGGGATGTGGGGACAGGTCCCCATCTTCAGTCACAGGAAGGCTTGCTCACCCTGGCAGATTTTCTGGCAGCAAGCAGGAGGTGGCAGTGGGGACTCCAGAATCCTTTCACCAGCATTTCTGTGGCTCTGCCCATCCCTGCTTTGAGCTGGAGGCTGGACTAGAGATATCCCGAGGTCTCTCCTGTCCCACACAGCTCTGATCCACCATCCTACTGGTGCCTGACTCTGCAGGGTCTCTATCGTTGTCACTGTCCCCAGAACTACCCTTTGTCCCCTGGGCACAGCATCCATTCCTCCAGCTCAGGACTGGGTACTTCGCAAGGTCCAGGAGCAGGTTGAGCCTTCTTTCCACTATTTGCCACCTCCTTGGGTCATGCATGACACCAGGACCTGGTGGCTCCACAACCCCAGAGACCCCTGCAGGGACCTGAGGCTGATGCTGGCAGGTTGCTACCCAGTTTTCCCTCTTACACAGGGATTGGGCAGGGGGACACACAGGGACATGGGAAGGGACAGCCAGGGCTTAGCCAGGGCCCTGGAAACCTTGGGTGCTTCTGATGGGAAAACTGTTTTCTCCTCGGTCCCGCTGCCATTCTCCACCAGCTCCGGTGTAAACCCCTTCCTGGCCGTGGCTCCAGAAGAGGAGGTAAGAAATGGGCTGGGGCTGCGAGGTGGGAGCTCAGGGTGACACCAGAGTGCTCCTAATTCCCCAGTGCCACTAGGTCCCCAGACCTGGCACTGGAGAGGGGCAGCACTGGCTGATTAATTCTTTGCAAACGGTTTGCTGGAACTATAATGAGTCGTGGAAGGGCTCAGCAGGCTGGAGCAAGGCAGGAGACCTGTGCGGCTGGGGCTTGGGGTGGGACATCCTGGGCTTGTGGGTTTGGATGGCTGTGACTCTGTCCCCATGGCTGTGCCACCATCCATTGGAGCTCACCCTGCGCCCATCCGAGGGACTGGCAGTGGCTGGACATGGAGGAGCAGGGCTCCTGACACCCCCTAGACCCCCACACCCTCACCTGGGACTGGGTTCCCTGGAGAGAGGCAGTCTGTGGAGTTTGGGGCAAGGATGGGGTGACGCCGGTGCACAAGTTTGGGGAACTGGGAGACCTTGGTGTGGGGGTTTAGGGCTTGGGAGACCCTGGTGCATGAGTTTGGGGGGGTGGGAGACCCTAGAACATGAGTTTAGAATTTTGGAGATCCCAGCAGTTGCATTTCGGGGCTGTTTGCTGCCCTGCAGGGATCCAGCGTGAGGAGTGACCCAGCACGGGCGGCCCTTCACAGCCTCCAATCAAGGGAAAGAAGACAGAAGGCAGGAATCAAAGCCCAGGCTTTCGGGGTGCCACCCTGAGCACAGACCCTCAGCCCCCCTGGACCCCATGCTTGGGGTGACTGGAGCAGATCTTGGGGGCACTGTAGGGTGCACGATGTGGCTCATCCTCTCTGTGCTGGGAGAAATGAGTGTATCCCCACCTCAGAGGCTGTCTGGCTGCTCCAGAGACTGGAAAGTACCGCCTCCCTGCCTGGCTGCTGCCTCTGCCCATCATGTGGGGTCGCTTTTGGGATGGACCCTTCAGGGCTTTGTCCCCTGGGATGTTTTATTTGGAGCAGTGGTGAGGTGCTCCGCTCCGGTCAGCATTCCTCGGCTCAGCCTCCGCACTGGGAAGGCCCCAAAACTGGAACCCGTTGCAACAGAAAGACCTAAAAATAGCGGTTCTCACGGCGGATGCAGAAAAGCATCCAAACAGGCGGCCTCTGAACCTGTCAGCAGCCATGGATGGGGCTGACCCCCCAGCCCTGTCCCATGCCCAGCAAACACCCTGTGGCCTCATGACCCCAAATCTTCCCGCACTGAAACCACCCCTTGAATTCCCCCTGGGTGCAACCAAAGCCACCGGGACCTGCCTTGATTCTGGGGCAATGCTGGGTGCAGGCAGGGGGGCGCAGGCAACCCCCCGGGTGTGGGCAGCGAGGAGGCAAGGAGTTAACCTCCCCACGCCTGCCGGATGCAGCATCCTGGGCTGGGCTCTTTCCATCTTGTTTTGGTTTGGAGGAATAAAAGCTTTGGCAGCAGCGTAGCCGTTTCCTGAAATAACTCAGCCTCCCATGGTAATTATAGAGCTCTGGTCCCCAGTAGCTGCTCACGGTGGCTTCTCAGCCCTGCTCTGCTGTGTTGGGACCCCGTAATGCTGCTGTCAGCCAAGGAGAGAGAGACCGGGGTGCCTCGGGGACCTCAGGGACCTCTCAAGCAGCACCAGCCTCCCTCAGCATCACCATTGCTCCCCTTGCGTCATCCCACGGCCAACAAAAATGCAGCCCCTTGCATCCCCCCTCCCGCTCTGCTGCTGATCCCTTCAGCTTTTAATGCTCTATTTAAAGCCTGGGCTGCAGCTTGCCAGCCTTGATGGGCACTGGGCTACTGGAGTGAGGCCATGGCAAGCTGGTGGCTGCTCCAGGCTGGGCCCACTGGCGTGGCTGAGAACACCCAGCTCATCATAGTAGTGCCTGTCCTGCCCTCCTGCCCCTGCGGGGCTCAGCACCGCTCCTTGAAGGGCAGCGAGAGACAGGGCTGAGCTCCTGGAACACCCGAACCCATAATCCCCAGTAATCTCGGAGGAAAGCTCTTGCTGCAGGGATTAGAGATGCAAACAGCCACCTTCACCTGCCTGCCCCTGCCGG
>NW_010432634.1:0-945 GCF_000710305.1 Buceros rhinoceros silvestris | reverse complement strand
AAGCGCCCTCCTCCCCCTGCCTGCCCCTGCCGGCGGTGCTGCCTGCAGCCCCCTGGCTGGCAGCAGACGAAGAGGGGTTGCCAGGTGAGCAGGCTTGCTGCCGGCCCCCCTAGATGGCCGAGGGTCTGCGTGGCCTCTGGGGCTCCCCCTCACTGTGTTGAGCCCGTGTTGGTATTTATAGGAATAAAGGAGCCATCTGGCTGCAGCCTGGCCCCATAATGTGGTGAGGGATGAGGCACTAGGCAGTGACAAGGTTGGGGACAAGGCAGATAGTTCCTGTGAAGTCACCCCCTCAGAGGGCTGGGCCCGGTTTTTGCAGCTGGGAAATTACCACTGGCTTCATCTTCTGGGTAGGGAAACCAAGGCAGAGAGGAGCTGCCCACGAGAGGGATGCTCTGGGGTTGCAGGCGGTCTTGCTGCTCCCTCTGGCATGGGGTGTTTTTAAGGGGAACGAGGGCAGCCCTGCTGGGTGGCTGGACTGGGAAGCAGCAACCTGGGGATGGCTGGGCCGCTGCCAGCTGCTCACCACAGGGAATGGGCACCACTGGCCAAGACCCCCCCGGCCCCTTTCATGGCTGGGAACAGAGGCACCCCATGTCACCTGGCTGGCTGTGCCAGTGTCCTCCCCTGCCCTTGGCAGAGGAAGGGCTGTGAAAGACTGGGATCCGGTGCCCTGTGCCCAGTGCAGCGTGCAACCCTCAGTCCTGGGGTGCCCCATATGTGATGTCTGGTGCCAGCACATTTGCCTGGTGCTTGGTGCCCGGTTCCCAGTACCCAATACCCGCTAACTGGTACCCAGAGCTCCCAATACCCAGTGGCTAATGTGCCTGCATCCTCTACCTGGCACTGGTGCCTTGCACGTGGTACCCAGTGCCGATGCTCTGTCCCCAGTGCAGATGTCCCGCTCCCAGTACCCAGTGCTCTGAGCCAGGGCCCTGCTACTGG
>NW_010432633.1:499-881 GCF_000710305.1 Buceros rhinoceros silvestris | reverse complement strand
GGAGGAGGAGGAAGACTGGCTGAACCCTCCCTCTCACTCCGCACCGGCCCCACGCATGTCTGCACCCCGCAAAGGCCGGTCACGCTTGGAGAGTGGGTGCTCAAGAGGGGAAGGGGGGCATTAACATTAACAGCTGCACCCCCCCTCCAAGTGATGGCTTTTCCTGCGTGGGGACAGGGAGAAGCTGGAAGCGCAGCAGTCTGACCCACTGGGGACTGGGGATGCTGTCGTTCGGGGTGGGGAGGCGTTCCCACAGGGCAGGGTGGGTGCAATGGGTGCTTTTACCCGTGTTTCTCATTTGAGCTCCTTCTTTGGGAGGGGGGGTTGGGGTGGAGGGGCTGGTTTTCAGGCACGGGACAGGCTGTAGGATGCCATCAGGGCC
>NW_010432633.1:0-279 GCF_000710305.1 Buceros rhinoceros silvestris | reverse complement strand
GTCAGGGTGAAACACTCTTCCCCGAGGAGGGGCTGGGATGGAGGTGAAACCATCTTAGATGCTGTTTTCTCTGCAGATCATGGAGGGATCCCAGAGAACGGCTGGATGGGGGATGGAATTATGGCTGGAGAAATAACTCTTGGTCCTGATTTAGATTTAACCATCAGATTCCCCAGCCTGAACCCCTTTGCTGGGCTGAATTTAGCAGCAGAGGAGATAACCAGGAGATAAGGGCTGACACCCGGGAGGACAGCGGGAGAGCGGCTGGTGGCCGAGGAA
>NW_010432632.1:0-229 GCF_000710305.1 Buceros rhinoceros silvestris | reverse complement strand
GAGCATCGGAGCTCAGTATTTTAATTGAAATCGCAGGTTTAGGCACAGCTGGAGGCTGTCTCTATCGATTCGACTTCTGCTGTTCCGGCGAGCATATTACAAATGACTGACTCTGAGACCCCCTGCCCACCTCCGTGCCTTCGCCGTCAGCATTGAACGAGGCTGCCGGGTTTTTGGGGGGTCGAGGTGGCCCAGCCCGGCTTTGGGGGGCAAGAGCGGCTTGCAAATC
>NW_010432631.1:15547-15747 GCF_000710305.1 Buceros rhinoceros silvestris | reverse complement strand
CACGATGCGTTTCACCCTCTTTCCGTGGAAATCGGGGTTCTAAGAGCACGGCTCCGTCACACGCGGCGTTTCAGTGGAGGAGCAGTGACCGTCATTATTTTCGCTTTGATCAGAACATCATTCATTAACTATCCTCGCAGAGAAATGGTTGCAACGAGCTGCGGGGCGCGTCGGGCAGAAGCGGGCGTTCGCCGCTCGGG
>NW_010432631.1:14976-15384 GCF_000710305.1 Buceros rhinoceros silvestris | reverse complement strand
CGGGATGCACCCGCAGCTCTCGGGTACTCCAGCAAACATTCGAGACGGCGAGTATTTTTCTGGAAGTTCGGTTGAAGTTAGAGTTGGGTTTGGTTTTTTCCCCTCCATTTTTTCCAAACGCGCCATTACTTAGAAATTTTCATCTCCCTTCGGGAGGATTCGTTGTTGTTTAGTGCCAGATTTGTGCCTGGAGATCTCTCCTCCGGAAAAGATTAAATAAAATCAAATAACCCCGGCTGAAAAGGGGGCCTGAGGGTGCAGGTCTGCAGCCCCTGTGCCTGCGGACACCTGCTCTTCTCACGCCAGTTCTCCGGGGTTTTTTTCCTCACCGTGTTTGGAATAAAGATGCGAAGTTTATTTGGGGGAATTATCAGGTTTCGGCCGCAGTTTTGAGGCGGAAGCGCTGCT
>NW_010432631.1:14480-14835 GCF_000710305.1 Buceros rhinoceros silvestris | reverse complement strand
CGGGTGGCGCTGCTGGGGAGTCCCCGGCTCTGCTCGGCAGCTTCAAGCCCCGAGTTTGCTGCAGCAGCTGAGAAATCGATAAATCCAAAGTGAAGTGGATGTGCCTTGGACGGAGGCATCGGGGGGCACATTCTGCTCCGGAGCTCGGTCTCCAGCGGCATTCCCGGTCCCCGTTCGCCCGCATTTCGATGCCCGCGATCCCCCTTCTCTGCCTGGAAGGGATGCACCAAAAGGGCGAGTTAGGCTCAAAAATGCATTAAGGGGAATTCTGGAAGCTGCAGCCGGTGGAGAGGCGTCCCGGAGCCCGCCCGGCACCCCGGGAACCCCGGGTCAGTGGCGTGCCGGTCCCCGAATT
>NW_010432631.1:13924-14259 GCF_000710305.1 Buceros rhinoceros silvestris | reverse complement strand
ATTCCTTGCAGTCTGCTTCATTTAATTTTTGTATTTTAAAAAATATATATAACTGAGGA
This sequence comes from Buceros rhinoceros silvestris, assembly GCF_000710305.1. Taxonomy (NCBI): domain Eukaryota; kingdom Metazoa; phylum Chordata; class Aves; order Bucerotiformes; family Bucerotidae; genus Buceros; species Buceros rhinoceros. The sequence goes on along the minus strand of NW_010432631.1, from coordinate 14,200 downwards.
GTCGTTGTTACTTTGCTGGCTCCGTCTGCTTTGAGCTGACCCCCTGAGCCACAATGGGGGCGAGAGCTGAGCCAGAGGGGAAGCTCCGGACCCCACGGCAGGAATTAATTAGACCCCAGGAAAAATAAAATTAAAATATCGGAGACAAATGGGTTTGCAGGCAAGCAGTGAGGGCGAGGGGCTGCGCGGGGTCCAGCGGGGTTTCTCCTGTGCTTTTCTTCGTGGGGAGGGAGGGGAAGTGGTAAAAAGCACCGGGATCTCAACTACCGCACCGGG
>NW_010432631.1:13014-13392 GCF_000710305.1 Buceros rhinoceros silvestris | reverse complement strand
AGGACCCGGGGGGGCTCGGGGCCGTGCCCCCACCAGCGGGGGCTGTCATCGCAGATGTCCCCCCTCCCGAACGGGACCCGGCAGCGGGAAGGAGCCCCTGGCCGCCTGTTCTCTTTCCCCTCTTTTCCTTCTTAAACAAACTCCAACGGTTTTAGCAGTCAATGTCGTTACCGGGGACTGGAGGGAGATCAGGGGGGTGCGGCGCGTCTGTACCCCCCCCAGGGGCGTTTTCCCGAACCCCTTTTGCTGGAGATGGCATCGAATTTAGCAAGAGGCGAGGGGGAGAGAAGTGGTGCAGCCGGGAGAGGAGAAGGGGGCTATCGCCTCAGCCAGGGCTCGGGGAGGCGGCTCCGGGCTCCCCACCCCCCCGCCCCGGGC
>NW_010432631.1:11837-12844 GCF_000710305.1 Buceros rhinoceros silvestris | reverse complement strand
AGGCAAAGCCGGGCTCAAAACAGACGGTAGAAACTCCAATTTCCACCATTGCCCTCGGGACTGGCTCCGGTTCGTTATTCCCTCGGGCTGGAGCCGTGAAACCCGGTGCGGGGCGGGGGGTGGGGCTGGTGTCCGGTCGAGCTGCGGGGATTCTGGGTGCGACAGAGGCAGAGTTGGGATTCACCCTGAGCTGGGAATAGCACTGGAAAACGGGGGATCAGCTCCCGCGTACGGCGTGGCAAGTAGGGGATATATTTAGTTTGGGAATTAAGCAGATAAAATTACAGGGGGGCAGAGCTTTACGAATCTCTCGTACACACGTTTGTCCGTTCTCCCTCCTTTTCAAAAGTATTTCAGAAATTTCAGTATTTCAGAAATGGTTTTCTTTTTCTTGTTTTTTGTTGTTGTTTCATTAGTTCGTTGGTTTTTTTTTTCCTTCCAAGAAAGCTTTTGCCAAGAAAACATTAGCAAGCAGAATTTGTCGAGTAAATGCACCTACAGGCTTAAACTGCAGGCATTTAAAAAAAGAAATAAATCAAAGTGTAAATATGTTATCATGCACACCTAGGGCCTGATCCTGTGGAGATTTACTCCTGGGAGTAATTTATATTACATGACTTGAAAACAGTAAAATTAACTCTGAAAAAGCTTATTCCGGGGCTCTGTCTGCTTCAGGCTACAGCAGCTACAGGCGTTTTCTGCTCTGTTCACCTGCTGCCGCGGAGTTCAGATGTCCCGGACAGCAACTCATGTCTGGGCATGAAATCTCCCCAGACCCGCAGTGAGCCCTGAGCAGCTGGTGCCCCTGGTGTGGGTCCTTCCCTCAGCTGGGCGAGGAGAGAGTGATGTTCTGTTTATGAAATCAAGCGTTATGCCATTGCACTTGGTAGCAAAAAATCCTGCAGCTTGGTCGTAAATAAGGAGGGGTTTTATTGCTTTGATGTCCTTTCAAGATCAGTGAAAAGCTTCTGAGAGAACCTTTTTATTACAAAGAAAAATATAAATCT
>NW_010432631.1:0-11710 GCF_000710305.1 Buceros rhinoceros silvestris | reverse complement strand
TCCCTGGAGCCTGGGGGCAGGCTGGGTGCAGGAGCAGCCTGGGGTCCTGCTGGCAGAGGGCCTGGGCGAGCTGGGGCCCTGTGAGCCCAGAGGCCAGCACACCCCGCTTGCGGGCGCGTGTTTTGGCTGCAGCATTTTGCAACCCGGAGTACGGGTGGAGCAGGGCGTAGCCAGTGTGGACTCATGCTGGCACCCAGGCGTGAGTGGTACACGGGTGCTGCGAGGCTGGTGGGGTCTGAGCTCCCCTGGCTTCGTGTCGAGACAGCAGGATCTGGCCAACACGCTCTCCCTCGTGTTTGTGACCTCTTTAAATTTCCATCCGAGGCTTCTCGGCTGCTCCAGAGCGGCAGCGTGAGTGTTTCTGCCGAGGAATGTGGACCCGTTTGGCTGGCTGCTGGACAGATGGATGGAAAGCTGTGCCTCAGAGTGCTCTGAGCCCACATTTAGAAATATTGCAAGAAGTAGCTGTCACTCCTAAAGAATGCAGCAGAGGAGGGAGGTTAAGACCAAGATCCTTAGATTCACTCGCCACCGCACACGAGCTCCAGGTTTTGAAGCAAAATCTCCTTGTGGGCTTCGTGTGCAGGGCTGCCGGTGGCACTGGGGTGCTGGCATGGCAGCAGCGGTGCCATTTCTCCTTTGTTTCAGTGCAGAGAGGAATTGAGCCGCAAGAAATGCTGCATGAAGCCAGATGTGGCAGAAAAAGAATCCTGAGAGAATGGTAGATTAGATAAACATCATTTCCTGTGACGAGCAAGGTAATAAATGAGGTCATCCTGCAAAACACCCGGGGCTGCGAAGACAGCGAAGAGCGAAGGGTTTCGTAAGAGTGTCCGCGCCGTGGGCGGAGGTGCTGGGGCTCCAGGCAGACGCAGGGTGCTGAGCCGGGCTGGCAGAGCCCTCCCGGCTTTCTGCGGCTTTAGCTGCTGCAGTAGTTTTCCTGAGTGGGAGCAGGGGCTCACCTGGGACAAGCCGGGTCTTGACTGGAGGCTTTGCTGCCTTAGCACTGCTCACAACGGCTTTAAAGTTGAGACAAGCCCTCGCACACACCATGAGATACAGTGTTCATCAAAACACAGTCACACCTCCTGGTGCCGGCGCTTCTTCCTCGTGCACACATGCGTGCACGGCAGGAACACCTACTAATCAAACAGTGAAACTTAAAAGAAAGTTTTCGCTCTGAACTGCATCCAGATCACCATTCCTCCATTAAAACGATATTTTTAATGGCCTGTAATTGCAGCAGGATAAACCCAGGTGTGTGTTCAGGGGAGATAACACACGCGGGTCCTGGCGAAGGCACTGGGCTTTGTCTCAACCTCCCCAGTGCCTCCCAGGCATGTGTTATCTCCAAGTTTCATGTACCTTGTCATGACTTACTGTTTAATTAGATGTTTTTAAATGAATTTTTTTCTTTGTCAGAAGTAAGGAGCAGTTCTTAAACGGTAGGTTCAAAAAAGCCAGCTTGGGTTGCTTTTTGGCATGTGGCTTGTGAGTCAAACCAACAGCACTTCTCCTCCGGGAGCGGACCCAGGTGAGGCTCCTTCATGGGCCAGCACCAAGTGAGGCACCGCAGACACGCTGGGCTGGCTCCAGAGCAGCTCTTCCTCCACTCCTGGGGCTCAGAGATATTTTTGCAGCTTGGTGACTTGGCCAGTGCTCCTCTCCACAGACCCTGCTCGTGGGGCAGGTGGGGCTGCGGCCGCTCATGCTCTGCAGTAGAGTAGAGGCCAGTGTAGACCTTTCCTCCCAGTATAGTAATACTCCAAGATAGGTGATCTCAGAAAAAAAAATGTTTGCAATCTGTCTTAATTATTTGAAGTGCCTAAATGAGGTTTTCTGAAGTCCTAGGCCGGCACCCTAACCACTAAACCATTCCACCCTTTCCTGTGTGATCCTGAGGAATTACTCATTCTTGCTGTCCCTCCATTTGTTTGTTTATTTTAAATCTTAATGGAGGAACTAATTAGCAGATGTGGATATAAGGCTTGGAGCTCGGCATGCTCAACTCCTGTCTCCATGCCCTGTCCCATCCCTAGCGCTGCCATGTCTGGGTGTCACCTTCGGTCAGGACGAGGTTAAGCGCTGTGGCTTGGTGGAAAATAGCAGAGAAGCAGAGAAGCTGGTGCTAGAGAAGGTGGAGAAGGATTTGCTAGAAATGAGCCCAAGCTGCCCATTGTGATTAGGAGTCCCAGGACAGAGCGCGGCCGCAGCTCAGGAGTGGGACGAAGGGACTGCGAGCAGGTTCACCTTTGCAGCCTAAAAAGCCATCGCAGGTTCTGCAGCGTCTGTGGTGCATGCTTGGGATTCCAATCAGGCCGAGTCTCCACGCCCTCTATCTCAGGCATTTATCTGGCATCAGTCACCCAAGAGCCCAGGCGCCAGGGAGCAAGGGAGAGGGTCAGGCCCTATTCCCTCTGGACTGGTCAGACAGGTCCCAGGGAGCAAGCGGTGTCTCCAGTGAGGTGGCTGCTGGGAGACCCGAGATGGTCCTGTGTGCTGGGGAAAGTGGGGCAGCAGCCATGGGGCCGGCGAGACGTGAGCAGAGGAGCTAAGCGAGGGTCTTCAGGGTGGCTCCAAGCTAGCAGGAGGTGGGGGCAGTCATTGAAGAAACATCATCAGAGAGTTTGTAGACACTGCAGAAGCTGTGCCACCATCCCCCAGGTGCTCTTGCACTGCCAGGATTCTCCCCATGCTGTTGCTGAGGCTGGTCAGAGTTTTCCCCGTAGAAAGACATGGATGTGGCTCCTTCCTGGTGGCTCGGCTGCTGCAGAGGCGTTTCCCGGCGTGTGGCCCGGCAGCGCGGGCCAGGCGGTGGTGCTGGCTGGGCTGCAGCACGTCGGTTTTGCCGGACGTTCTGCCCACGCACAGGTGTTAGAAACCCAGGTTGCTTCCGAGCAGGCAGAAGGACTAGCAGTTCTGCCGTGAGGGTGGGCGAGCGGCACCTCTCCCCGGAGCCACCCCCAGGGCGAGTGGCGACACCGACACAGCAGGTGAACCAGCAGCTTTACATCGTCACGGTCAGACTCTGACCAAAATCTCCCACGTGCTCTGTGGGTCGGCAGCAAGTTGGATATGAGGGAAGTATTTTCCAATGCCTAATCTTTGCTGAAGGGTTTTTTGCCCCTCCTAATCTGAGCACATTTTAACAAATTGATAGCAACGGTACCGCGGCTTACAGGGGATCCGCCGCCGTGCACGCGAGACACTGCACCTTTGTTCTCCCTTTTTAGATTATGTAGATCCAAGCCACACAAATTCAGGCACTTCTATAGGGAATACAGGGAAAACCTCTCAAGCATGTTACTGGAAAATGGATTATACTGTTTAAACACATAAAGATACCGTAGACTGGTTGCCAAGATGTAATGGGAGTTTGTGCTGCTAACTAAATAAACCTGTGATGGTTACTGCCACAGGGCAGAGCCGAGGCGGGGTGGCAGCCCCGAGCACTCGCTGCCATGTGGCTGACCCAGGATAGGGGTGACATTGGACAAAAAAACTTTCCCTGGCCTCAGCACGGAGCAGCGCAAGTTTCCAGTTCCTTTGGCTCCAAGCCTCAGGCTCTCCTGGTTGTTTCTTGCCTTCCCGACACCAGCGAGTGTTGTGCTGTGAAACACCCGAATCCCAAACAGGCAGAGGCAGAGCCACACAGGTCCACCCAGAGAGGTGAGCGACAGAACTGCCTTTTAAATAGTAATTTTTCTAATGTAGATACGAAAGGGTTTAGCTGCAGATTGAGAAAAAAATAGTTTTGGGCAGTGAAATAATGGGAATTTCCACACTAAACTGACCTTGCAGTGAAGCTGCAGAGGTGGGAGTGAGAAGCGCAGTGATGGGGAGGGGATGGGGTGCTGCGTGAACAGCAAAAAGCTACCTGCAGCAAATACCTGCAAGTACACTTTGACAGTCAAGAGCAGAATCCAAATCCTTTTTCATTCATATCCTGCAAAGGTTTAAGCACTCGGGTTTCACTCATTAGCAGGATGTTTTAGTCGTTCATATTTGCTGCTTTCCAGGGGGGATTCCCGAGGTCACTGCTCGGGCTGCAGCAGAGGCTCCCCAGCCGGCATGGCCCAGCCCATACAGTGAAGTAGAGCAGGGAAAGGTGTGGGAACTCACAACAGCATGTTTGTGAGCAGTTTCCAAAAAAGTCACAAAATATTCTGAGCAAGCAGCACATCTGAGTCCGAGTCATTTCTAAATGGTAAACCAGGGAAATGCTTTAGCTAAAATTATTAAGTGCAAATTGCTTACCAGTGCCTGTCCCATCCCTGAAGGAGCACTGGCTGATTTTGCAAAGGTCTGAGTAAATTTTATCAGAGTCCTGATCGGCCATTCCTACCAAGACACAATGTACTGAGCGGGTACGGTCCTCAGCTGAGACATATCCACCAGTCTTGGGGCAGCTGAACCCCCCTGCCCCATCGATCTGTCTCGAAGCTCCCCAGGAGACACCTGCAGTGGCACACAGCAGGTGTTTCGCCGGGAAAAACAGAGGCACAGAAAGGAAAATGCAATGACTATCACACGGCGCCTCACCATCTAGATGGTAACCTGATGTATTGATTTGCATGGGAAACAAAATGTTAAGTACAGGAGGGAGCTTTGCATAGGCATGGGACCTCTCCTGGTGAGCTTTCTCATGGGAACAGGTTGAGGCTGCTGAGCTGTATCCAGCTCCCTCTCCTCTTCTGAGGGTCCAAGATGAGTTTCCCTATCGGGACTCAGCAATCTGGAAAGCCCAGAGATAAAAAAAGAAAAGATTCTTTCCGTCCTTCCATTTGAAAAGGCCTTCGAGCTGATTACGGCGTTTCCTAGAGAGGCTCTTTGACATGGGGACCTGGTTCAGGTTGTGCATTCGAGATAAAGAAAATACCTGTATAATCCCCTCTGGGAAGAAAGGATAATTACAGACCGCGGGTTTGAAATATGGCTGATGGCACTGACCTCCTTCCCCGGACCATCAATAAATACCTCTCTGCTGAAACACCAGGAAATTGAACTCTGCAGCACCTCCTCAGCGAACAAGGGCTTTGAAAGGGACGGTCGGAGCAGTTGCCTCTGGCTCACACCCACATGCAGATACTTCTTTAGAGATGTATCTCCATCTTATAATTTACATCAGAGACATTCAAACGAAGGTTAGATTAGTTCACTGAAAGCTCTTCCTGAAAGACAGCAGCAATCCCTCGCCTTTCTGAAGTGCCTTTCGTCAGGGGCAATGCACAGACCCCCATCAGGAAAAGCCTCCCCCCGCTGCCTGCCTGGAGTGGGCAGAGCCGCAGGAGACCCCTCTGCTGCAAAGAACAACGTCGGAGCTGTGCTCCCCAACCCACAATGTCCTGCAAACAGAACCCCAGCCAGCAGCGGCCAAACTAGGTTTGTCCCCTCGCAGGCAGCACAATTCAGGCATCCTGCAGCCTTTTTTCTGGGCTGCCCTGCACCTGCAGCAATGCTCCGTGTGGCTGAGCTGACCGGTACCTGGCCCCGGAGAGGGGCTGGGAGGAGGTGAGGTGCTTTTGGGGAGCTGGAGACAGTGCTGTGCCTGAAGAGGAGCGATTGCTTTGTCCCAGGTAGTCTCCTAAAAGGATTAACTGATACCCCTTTAAAATGTGATCTAAGCTGCAGCACACTCCCACTTTTGAAAGGGATGTTGCAACAAAAGCTCCAATATCCAGGGATTCCGCATTGCTGAGGAGGAGGATTTACCTGTACCATATCCAAGGAGAGAAGAAAACAGACTCGTAAGACGGGCAGCGATTTGCATGTTCCCTCTGGACTTCTTTTTCCCCTCATAGCACCCCGAGCTCCAGCTGGAAATGGAACTGAACAAATAACTCCACGATAAGCAATTCAATCTCGAAGTACCACGAATTTTCCTGCTTAAAATCATTTTACAAGCAGGTAGGACATTTCTCATAGGGACACGAGTCAGTACTTCACCTTTTCCTTTTTGTAGGTAAAGTTTTCCCTCCAAACCAAAAGTTGATGGGGTGCAGTCAGCCCCCGAGCCCCGGCACCGTGGTCCCGCTGCTCCCGGCAGTGACCACAGGCAGAGCATGAGCCCGGCCGCAGAAGCCACTTTTGCACTGAATATTTTTGTGTAAAAGTGGCTGTTTCCGGGGATCAGAGTGGTGACTTCAGACACAACTCTTTGTGAGGAGAAGGGAAGCAGGAGCTTGGGGACAGAGCATTGTCTCCCCAGACTGCACAGGAGAGGGACAATGAGGCGGCAGAGGTGCAGGGCTGCGGATCAGACCCTGCCAAAACTCACAGGAGAAAAGCAAGAGATTCTCAGGCTTTCCAGCTCCCTGGGTAAAAGCCTTTGAAGAATGGGGAGGAGGGAGGGGGTTTGGCTCCTTCTTTGTACCTGGAACTTAAAAGCCAAGGGATTACCTCTGCAAACCAGAACAAAAGTGACAGCAACTTTATGCTTTACCTTGGGACACCTTGAAGGAACAAGGCTTCTTGATCCATCCTCTAGAGTCATGACTGAGCGATCAGCAGTTCGAGTGGAGCTGCTTCTCTTTCACCCTGCTGCCCAGTACCTCCTGAGAAGCCCTCGCAGAGACAAAGCTGTGGCATCCCATCACACCTGCAGCATTGCTGGAGGCTTCAGGATCTTGTGTTCATGGGGATCACCTTTCCACGCCTGTCTGCCTCTTCAAGGAGCATCATCACATCCCACACTTAAGTGCTGGACCAACTCCTTCTGGCTACATCTGCCACGCAAGGACTTTTCACCTGGAGAAATCTTTCATCCGGGGATCACTTGGGTATCACAGCACCTCTCCCAGGTAGACACCATCATCTCCAGGTTATTGATGGATGCAATCAAGCCCAAACTGGGGAGGTAACCTGATCCATGTTATAAAACAACTCCTTGCAGGGCAGGGGGCCGGCTGCAGCCAGCCCAGCCCATGGGCTCCTCGCTGTCCCCTGGCTGAGCAGGACGGTGGGAGGACAACCACATGCAGGCAGGGTGCTCACCAGCTCAGGGGGGTCGAGGGACGAAGCCTTTGGTCTTCTTGGAAGCCAGGACCTGTTCTGAAATAGCTCTCTCTGAATCAGGGGTTTTCATATCACAATAAAAGGAGTTGTGTGGCATTCACACCCTGGGTGCATTTAAAAGACAAACTAGATGCAGCTCAGCATGCACAACAGGTATCTGATGGGGGAGCACAAGCCTCGTGGGCTCAAAGGGAAGATGAATGCAGGTGTCCCTGCTGCATAACACCAGGGCAGGCAACTCGTGCTGCAGTTTGTGTCACTCCACGTGGTGCTCAACGCCTTTGTGAAACATGTCCTGTATTGCCAGTGGTACCCACCTTGCAGCGTTAAAGGAGGCACTGAGATGCTGAGCCTTGTGGAAACGCTTCCTGTGACGTTACACAGCAGAAATGAAGAGGGTTTCCCTCCCCACATTCAGCAAGACATCGTACGCTTGGTACTGACATGCTGCCCTTTACAGATGACTTCAAAATACGAGAGCATCAGGAGGCAAGATGACGCAGGGATGAATGTTTCATGGCATCAGAAAGAAAGTCTGGCGCTACAAAAGTGGAGGGAGCAATCAGTTCTCCATAGCTTGTGCCCAAGAGTTAGGAAGTGCTGAAGAGCCTGGATCGCTCATAAAAGCATTCCCGCAGAGCAGAAGTGCCTGCATTCGGGTCATGCCCACACGCCTGAGCTCTGGTAAATCATTTAACTTGTTCTGTGCCTCACTTGTCCCGCTGCAACCATGAGCCAGCTCGCGCCGCCACTGGGAGCAAGGTGATGACTTGAGGGGCTGGTCCTGTACCAGCTCCACGCTGGGGATTAGCTGGGGAAGCTCTTTGAGGTCTGCCAGCACAACCTTATTTCAAAAATCAGTTTTCCCTTTCAGCGCAGCTCCCCCTGACATGTGTGCACCGCAGCAGCGACCTGCCTCCAGCCCCGCCGCAGCAGCCCCAGGGCCCGGGGCTCACCAGGGCAAAACACTTCACTGGGGCTTTAGTCCATGACATCCACAGCCGAGCTCACCTCTGCGGGAGGAGCTGAGCATCAGCAACGCCAGTCCAGGCCTTTTGGGTTCACTGGGGTAGGAGCAGGATTAATCTGAACTAAGCAACCTCTTCAAGGGGGAAACACCTACCCAGGAGCACCTGGCAGCTAAAGGGAAGAGGAAAAAAACTTCAGGGGTGAAGCAGCAAGCCTCAACGAGGGGTTTCAGGGAGCAGACTAAGATCATTTTTAGCTTTTCCTCACGCAGACACATCCACATTATCTCCAGTAACATACCCTGCCAGGACCATGTCCAGGGCTTTGGTCCCTCTCCCACCACCTCCAGCTCCCCAGGTGGCACTAACCCACTTGGCAGCTCACGCTCTCAGAAGCCCCTGGCACTCACAGCATTTCTTGCTTGGGAACAAGTCTGCCAGCAGCACAGCACAGATGTTCACCCTCTCATCCCCCAGACTCAGTTGTGTCTTGGCCATGAGGCTCCTGATCAGAGGCCACCAGCACTAGCGGGTCTGGCTGCAGCTCCCACCTGCAGATGGATGTAAGAGAAAAAGATCTCCCTCTCCCCAGAAATTTTCTGATCAGTTGTTAAAAGCTTGATGTCCCCATTATCCCCTGTGTTTAGCTAAATCAACCCAAACTCAGCCCTGCAGGGAGAAATGCGGCTCATATCCTACCCTTTATAGCTTCCTGGGGAGGGATGGGTGACCCAGCTGAGCCCTGTCCCGCTCATTAGGCAGGTCCTGGAGGGAGGGAGCCCTGCACCCGGTGGGGAGAGCACCCCCGTGTAGCCCCTTCCTCACCAGCCTGCGTAAAGCGTCGGTCCGTCGCTGTGTGAATGAGCATCTCTGGGGTGCATGTCTGCTGAAAACCCTCCTCGCCATGGGGAGGAGCAGGGCAAGAGCTGGCTCACGGAGGGAAGGCGATGTCCTGCCCCCATGCCAAGGACAGGTATCTCCTATGGCTGGACCCAGAAAGCCTCAGAAAGGGTGACCGGTGTGGTGACACTGATGTGACAGTTCTATTCCCAGCTGCAAAGTGCCACGCGGGGCTCAGGCTGGCACCTTCCTGGCCGCTCCTCCACACGGGCACCGAGTGCCTCCTGCTTGCATTGTGGGTATTCGGTGCCTGGCATCCAGAAACCCCATCACAAAAACCCCATCTTTGCTCCAGTGGGTTATTTCTCCGCCCTGTAGCCCAGACAAAGCCCCGACACAAGGCTGAGCAAAGCAGCACGCGGTGCTTTCCGGCGGGGGCAGGCACCTGCATGCACCCACCTTGGTTTGGAAGGGTTCCGCGGCCCCCGCCCGTGGTGGCAGAGGGCGCAGGGGTCGGCGTGCTCGCGCTCCGGGGCGTTGGGCTGTTGGCTGCACGTCGTGCCGACCTGCAACAGTCTCACGGTTCCTTCTTGTCTGCAGGCTGGCTCAGGTGCTCCGATCACCTGCTGCTTGCGGGAGCGGGAAAGCAGCAACTGAAGATCGAGGGGGACTTTTGGTTTACTCAGATGACAAGAGACAATTTTGGTTCCCCCAAAGCCAAGGAAACAAAGCTGTCAGGCTTTAATGGTAGCTTGTCTCCCTCCTGCAGCATGTTTATGGGCAAACAAGCTGCAGATCAGACCAGGCAAACAGCAGCAGGTGAGGCCAAATCCCAATAATCGATAATTAATGGTGAACGGGGCTGTGTTTATTGTTGTATTGAGGGGACGATGTCTAACGGATGAAGCACTGTTACAGGACTCCAGAGACTGGCTCAGCCCCCGGTGCTGCCGCTAACCTCTGCGTGATGCTGAGCCCGCTCTGTTTCTCCCTCTGCGCTCTGTGCCTGCTGCTGGGGGTACGAGCTCCCCGCGGCACGGGCAGCCCTGCCCCACTCCTGCACATGCCGAATGTGACGGGGCTGAAGCTGACGAGCGATGCCAGCAGTCCTGTTGGTGCACGGTTTGTCTGTGGCATGGCACAGGGCTGGCCTGGCTGCTCTGGGCATCAAACTTGGCAGTGACAGGCTCTGCCTTACAGCCTTCAAGGGGGTTTGTCACTGTCAGTAGCGTCATCCTTAAAATGCCAGTATGTGTTTCAAAGGTGTTGTGGTGTCTCCATGCATCGGCATCCTCTCGTGTTTCCCCACCGCTCTGCCCTGCTCCTGCCCGCACGCTGCCTGTGTGCGTGGCTGTTCACAAACCTGCTGGAGCTGCACCAGACCCATCTCCAGCCTGGTTTTCCATGGGCTCACACCAATGCCAGCTGGCTTTAGCCCCTCCCAGATGCCGCGTTCCACGACTGTGTGTGTGAGGACCAGTTCCCCTCCCTCCTGCATGGCTGCTCAGTCCCTCATGTGTACGCAGCTCCCTGGCCACGCATGCGGCTCGAGCACACGCCATGGCATGATTCCAGCATGCACGAATACGCGAGTGTGTAAATCACACAGAGCTCCTCATGGACAGACAGAACGTTTGGTACGACGAGCAACACCCGGGCTCTGGGGCTGGCTGGTTGTGGGTGGCCCTTGCTGCAGCAGCACCCTCAGCGCTGGGTGCCTGCGGTGACACATGCCTTGGCCATAGCGCGGGGAGTCTGTAAAACATGCTTGAATGTCTTGTTTTAAGGGTGTCTCCTGGAAACAAACATAACCTGTTCCGGGACCGTGGAAGAAAGCTTTGAAGCTGATGCTTCCTGGAAATAGCTCTGGTTTCCTTCCCGGTTTCCTGCACCGCATGGTGATGTTCCCGTGTTTACTCTTCCCTGGCCATCCCTCAACCAGCTGCAGTTGTGGCAAACTCCAGCACCGTGGCTGCACACTCCAGTGCGGCACCAGTGCATCCATCCTGCCCTGCAGTCCCCCAGCTCTGCACCGGTTCCATGCCGAGAGGAAAATCCACGTACCTTGGCTCCTTCCCATTCATCTTCCAGTCTTAAAACATCACCCGTTTTTATGTAACATGTGCTGCTTTTTTATTGCCCCACTAACAAGTGGCTGAGCTGTATTTACAATATGCTGATTGTAAGCCCCCCCCTAACGGGAGTGGTCTCTGGACTCTCCCCAGTTAATTGTCGGGTTTTCTGTTACATTCTGGGTGTGTTTATTTCCTTTATAAAACCTGCTTCTCGCCCTGGTATTTGCTGCTGGTTACTTGCAGGAACCCTCTGAACGTGCGTGGTGGAACGGTCATTGCTGAGGAACCACAAGGAATGCCAGGGCTGAGCGGGAGCGATGGCTTTTGCAGCCCTCTTTGGATTCTTTCAAAACCTGCTTTTTTTTTCCCCCCCAGACTTAAATTGGTTATTAATTTTAGAACATAAAAGCCAAAGAGATTTGGCACAAGTTTCAGCCCCAGTTTTAACCTATAAACCTTTATTGCGTCTAAGAACTTTTCTTTCTGGAATGACGTATGGGAAAACCGTGCCCACTTCACCCTGGTGTGATGCCACAGGCCCCACATGAAGCTGGCAGCTCCATGGCCTGTCCGACCTCCTGCGGTCGCTGACTTTTGCCCGTTAAGGGAAAGGAAGGCTGTGCTGGATTAATTGATATTCTCAAGCTTCCCTTAACCCAGGGACGATGAAAGATCAGGGCTGTGTCTTGTTGAGGAGCTAATCCCAAAGATGAGGTCAAAGCAGCTCTTCCCCCGGGTTCCTGTGGGCGCACACTGGCAAACACGGCTCCCAGCCGCCCCAGCATCTCCAGGGTGCTAAGCAGGGAGCTCAGC
>NW_010432630.1:3312-24136 GCF_000710305.1 Buceros rhinoceros silvestris | reverse complement strand
GGGCGCGGACCCCCACTGGGCCCGCTCCTATGGCCGCCCCGGCTCTGCTTCCCGGCCCGGCCCCGGCTTACCCGCGATCCGGTAGCGGAGGGTTAGTCTGGACCTCTGGTTAGTCCCTCGGTTGAAGATGAGAGGTCTCCGGGGGAAGTCTTCCTCCGCGCTGAGCCGAACGGCTCCCACCCCGAATGAATGGGCCCCGGGAAAGCATACCCGGGTCCTTCAGTGCCGCGACCTCGCCCGCCTTTAGTTTCGCTATGACGACGGCTTGGTTTTCAAAATGTGTTTCTGCAGAGCTGTTCACATCACTCAGGGTGCGAGGTGGGCTGTGTTTATTAAAAGCAGTACGCAGCGTGACACGCTGATAGCTTTGGCATGTGTTGTACAGTGCGCGCAGTTTGACATTGAGCAGCTTTCTGTCCGGTGTCCCAGCCCGGCAGACAGTTGTGCTGTTTCTTGAAGTAGGGGAACAGTTCCACTGATTTTCTGCCATCATCATTTGTCCTTAAATACTTACATGCCTGCGGCGCTTCAGATCTGCAGCGGACCATTCGGAATGTTTCCCTTGGGACTGTGGGTTGTATAAGTGATGGTGTATGTGCGGTTCGGTGCTGCATGGGGCATGCTGGCAAATCGGCTGGGCAGAGGTGGCGGCATGCAAAAGAAAGTTTTAAATGCACTGTATAGAGCAAGAAGTGCTGTGTCTGACAGGAAAGGTACACGTCCCACATTGGTCAGAAGTGTCTTTTAGAACCATAAATAATATCTGAGAAATGTGAATGTTTACTTCTTGTTGCTGTAGTGGCCTTATGCTTGAAAGCTTGAGGAGCTTGGGGTTTTAGTTGCCTAATACTTTTCCATTAGAAAAGATGTTTAATAATTTTAAGTAAACTGAAACTTCCAGTGTTTATAACAGGCCTTTGTAAAGTGTCAAGTGCTCCAGAGCAATGTTTTGCCTTTTGAAATTCTATTCAGGTTTGTCTGACAAACAGATCCAGATATGTTTATGTTTCCATAGCACTGGTTGCTTTATCATAAAATATTAAGTATGCCAAATTATAAACAAGAACTTGTTCCATGCTGCAGCTGTAGGAATCGTGTACATGGTAAGTCTCTCCAGGAGGCTGAAGGAAGTGGGTACAGGGTTGATTTCAATGCAGCATGTCTCTTCAGCAAGCCCTTTCGTTTTAATTTGGTGTCTTCTTCCAGCCTGAGGTGGCAACAGAAGACAGAAACTGTGCTTATCCTTCCTGCACTAGTGCTCTAGATGAAGGATTCCCAGCGTTAGCTTCGTGGTGGCATTTTGTAGAGGTCTTGGTAAAATTCATGTTTTGCATTAGATTACTCAAAAAGGGCGCGTGGGCTGCAGCTCTTTAATTTTATCCTCAGCGCTATGCCCAGAGCGATGGCCTTGGACACACATTTCTCTTCATGTTTGGTAGGAGTTTTCTGTTCTGTGAGCTTTTATGATCGATTCGGTAACTGAAGCATCTGTGCTGGCATCCTCCTCCGTGGTGTGAACCACAGATGGCTCAGTGTGAACTTCAGAAGTGGGAACCACCCAGAAGTGGCTTCATACTCCAGTAGTTTGTGACTGAAGGTGATGATGGCCTTTAAATGTGAAGGGAGTCAGTGTCCTAGCTACACAAACCGTTAACTGAGTGCTGATAACAGCAGCTTTCTCAGATGGGCTCAGTGCTAATGATTGTTTTCTCTGCAGGGACTTCAACATTCTTGTGATGATTGTTTTCATCATATTACTGCAAAATTTGCTGGACTTTCCGACAAACTATCAGGGGTGGTTGTTATACTGGAAAGAAAGAAAATAACCAAACTTTTTTACTTGATAATTTTGTGCTTGTTATGTGGGGTATAGAAGTTTACCGAATCCTCATTTCTTTGTTGGAATTTTCCTTTTGGTGGCCACGGTTTTCTTCCTGTATGATGCTTTACATCCTTCCTGAGCGCCATGGCCAGAGGGCTCTTCCCAGCCACTGGCTGGGGAAGAACAGACACTGGGATTAGCCACGGGCTTCCCTATTCCACACCCTGTCAGTAAAGGAAAGCACTGGATTTCTGAAGCCTTGACCCGCGACAGTTTTTGCAGTGTCTGTGAGTACTGTAGAGACTGATGACTCCTGGAAACTTAATTTGAGGGACATGGGAAGTGGAAGAGAGCGAGAAGGGGAGGCGGCAGCTACCAGCATGACTTTATTAGCAGTAGTATGGTTTTAATCAGGAGTGGGGGGCTCTGCAGCCTGTCCTATCCTATTTTAGTCTGTCAGGCTTTCCACTGCAGATGTGTAAGCCAGTGGATTTGCAGTTGACTGTGGTGTTTTTCACTGTGCTGTACTGGTTTAGCTGCCAAACTATCCAACCCAGATCTCTTGTGTTACATCTCGGTCGCTACCTGTGTGCATCTTGTCCTTTAGTGTGAAAACTCTTTTTCCCGTTAGTTCAAAACAGAATATTTGTTGGGTGTTGAGAAGCCAGTATTTATTTCAAAGAGTTAAGTACTTTAAACCTCCGTAGCCTGCACAATGCATGAAAATATCGTTCCATGGAGTTTCTGTGCTCACCTCCTGCGTAATAGGACTGACATTGATGCATTTTGCTGATGGCAAGGATGTGTCTCGGTATTTTTGTTCCCTTTCCCGTTCTAAGTCTAGCTGTAGCCAGTGTTTTGCATGTCGTGGGCTGGGTTGTGCTTTTGTGGCTGACCGGGGGTTCTCTAATGGGTAATTGGGGTCGTCCTGCCTCTGGCTTCGCGCTGTTCTCAAGACTTTTCACCTGTGCAGTCATTTAAATAATGTAACTTTCTGTTCCATCTTTCTTCCTGATACTGGTTTTTCTCATCCATCAGAAAAGTTGTTTGTTTTGTGTGAGGGGAAGGAGACTCAAACCACAGTGGCTTTCTTTTCCTTCCCACCTTGCAAACTATGAACTCGTGTCCTCTCCAGGCATGACCGTTTCTTCCTCTGTGTCAGCAGAGCTCTGGAGAGCCGGGAGAGGGAAGTAAATAGTATTGTGGTTTTCTTCCACCCTACTGCCTCCAAACCCTGTTTAAAGGGTTGGTTGTTTGGTTTAACTGATGGATAGTTCATGCCTCTTCACTGGAAAGACAATTACTCCTGAAGGGCTGACGGAGTTGTTTTTTCTCTGCGAGGCTATAATTTTGGACAAATTATTATTATAAGATGATTCCAGGGCAGAGGGAGGCAATAAAGAGGATGTGTGTAAGGGGAGGGAGGTTTGTGTGTCTTGGTTTGTTTTGAAACTGTTGGTGTTTTGAATGAGTTGAACACTGTCATTTACCTGATTTGAGAGGTAAAGCTGTTTGCTTCTTGACTTGCATGTTAAGTTGCTATGCTGAAGTTTTGTTGGTTTTTGTTTTTTTTTTTTTTGCAGGAGACAAATGTGTTGATGTATGTCTGTGTTGGACCAAAATTCAGCCTGGAAGCTTGAAAATAACCCAGTGTAGTAATGTTCATTTTCCTCTAATCCTCTGTTTTGACATCTGAAAATAAAACACTTTTAATTTCCATTTAATAGGAATTTTTTAAGAGAAAAGGCCACTTTCAGTTCTCCTGTAACTGTTAGATGATTTCTTCTGGCTTGCATCATGTGGCCTGCTTGAATAGCTGTTTCTGTTAATGGCAAGGGCAAGATTGTATTGTTTGTTCATTCCACAGATTGAATATTTCAGAAAGAATCACTGTATGGATTGCAATGTCAGTATTTTTTAAATAATCCTTCACATGGTTATTAATAGGATAAAGTCAGTCTATGTAATGATAAAAATTGAATGTACTTTCTGAAAACTGGATTAGACTTGCTCTAAATATACAACAATGCTGAAATTCCTGTTTTGAAGTGGGTTTTTTTTTGCTTGGCAATGTGGCCATCCAGCCTTAGCTACCAGGTCTAAGGACAGGTTCTTCATTAGGGATCTTGTTTTTATACTGGAGAGCACAAATACTGTGCGAGCACACAACTGTATTGTTGCGTGAGCTTTGTTTGTAACCCCATTTTCCTTAGTCGTACGGCAGATCCAATTCTGCTGGTTGTATATTGTAGCAGACCCAGTAGTGCAAATATTAACTGCTCAGGCTGTGCATGGCAGTGATACAGCCAGCGAAAAAATGTTTTGTTTGGGAGAGGTGGGCAAATCCTGTCCCGAGAATAGGCTTTTAGGCAAAAATCTAACAGGAATATTTAGTTATATTGTTAGCAGAGCTCTGAATATAATCGCTGCCTAAAAATGAAAGGGTTTTTATCTTCTTTTGGAAGAAAAAGACAGGAAAACCTTTAGGAATCCAAGTCTCTCTCCTCCTAACTGCGTTGTGTACTCTTGGCTGGCCACCCGACTGCGTCAGGAGTCTCTGCCCTGCCTGGGTGTGCCCGACCGCTCATGAACTGAAGCGCTGAGCGACATGGGGGGAAGCCTTGCTTGACCCTTGTCCCCGCCTGCTCTTGGCAATACTTCTGGTGTGTGGGAAAACCCGAAAGAAGAGCTGTGATACCCGTCTGATAGTGCAGCTGCCTAAAACCCTGGACTGCCTAAGGTCTCCTCTGCTGAAAATTAATCCAAAGTGCGCCTGCTCCCCTGTCATCCGCATCAGTGCGCTGGAAGGTGCCAGCCGTGCTTTCTGTGGGAGGTGGCACCCGGTGACGCTGCCCTGGGGAAGGGGACTCCTTGGGATGTTACAGCAGTAGGCGTGAACAACTCTTGGTCCTTGGTTCTATCAGGTACAGTTCTCTGAGGAAACTCTTTCAGGCTGCTGGCACATCCTTGGTGATAATAAATTAATAGCCAGAGCTTTGAGAAGGAGCGAGCTGCCTTTCTGCTTGGGAGATGCCACTGGAGCACTTCTTGCTCTGAATTCCCTTTATTTCTTAGCTGGGCCAGTAGACGTCAGTAATGATGTGCCTACACTGGACGGGTGTGAGGAAGTATGACTGCCAACCCTCATGGGTTTACTGGTTTGAATGTGTTTACTCCAGCAAAACTTTTCTGTTTAGCAGTGCTGTTGCTTTCGTTAGCGGAGTGTTTTACTGCAGTAAGACAAGGCAGAGTTTTCCATCAGAGGTGTATTTTCCATATGAGTATCTTGCTGTTTCCTTGTATATGTGCTTCTAAAGTGAGTGCAACCCTGCTTTTGTCTGAAGGCGGTATTGGTGAGCTCCTTCATCATGCTGTCTGTTCAAAGGGCAGCTTCTGCTCTTCTCTCCTTCCCCTTTCAAAAGAGTGAGGAAACGTGTCTGCCCTTTCCTCTCACCAGCTCCTTCACAGGTGGGAAGATGAAAAGTTTCTGGCCCACTACCGTTGCCTGTGGGGAGATGGTGGGCTAACAGCGATGCTTCCCACTGCTGTGTGTCCATCTGCGAAAGTCCTGATGTTTATCTACGGTTACCCTTCAGCCAGCAGCTGACCTGCAGGAGAGCTTGAGGGTGAAAGTGGCCCCTGAAAGCATGTGGGGATTTTTGTGTCATAATGGTACTTGGATATTTATATTCTGTCATTCCAAGTATTCTGTGTTACTCTAGTCAATATGAGAAGAAAACAAAACACACTTTTTTCCTGCTTCTTCCTCGAGTACTTGGTATATGGTTTCACTATGTTTTCTTCTAGCGTCCTTGCTCATTCTTCTGTCCACTATGTAAACACCCTGCACAACGGGGGAGATGAGAATGAAAGCTTTAGAGCTGGTCTTTGAAGAAAATCTGATTCCTGCCACGAAAGACCTTGCTAAGAGTCTGCTTAAAATTAATTCTCTCTGTAAATAAGTGATTTCATGGTCTTGGATTTCTAACTGGTGCTGCGTGCTGCTCTATGCAGGTCCTGGTGTATACAGAACAATCTCCTCCCCATTTTAGCACAGTTGTCTCTGTATCTTCTTAAAGTGGTCTGGAGGAGGGCACGACAGGACACTCTACAACAGTAGGTAGAATACAGTTTGAGAGTTGCTTGCTTTTTTTTATTTGTTTTGAAGATTCTGACTTTTCTTGGGTATTTTCTTACGTAAAGCAAATTTTAGTGCTGTACCAGACTGATGCTCCTTTGAAATGTCCAGTGCACCAGGCCCATGGGAGTGATCTGCTGTTGGACCTTGAAGCTGTTGCTGTCCCTGTCCCCAGAGAGAAGATCATCAAGCTGGGTAGATTTTCTTGATCCTAATGGAAGATGTCCTTCTAGCTGGGAAGAAATCTCTGTTGGGACAAGCGCCTGACCTATTTTAGAGACTCTTGTCTGTGCAGAGTGGTTGCTGTTTCCACAGAACATTAAGCCATCTTCCAGGAGTTCCTTCTCCATTTTATTTCAAGCATTTAGTTCTTTTAATCGTAAATTAACAGTCTGAAGGCGAGGAGGCTGAAGCTCTGCATTTGTGTGTAAGGAATGGCACAGGAAAATAATCTGATGACAAAAAGAAAACTATTAAGTAATTTAAAAACTTCCAGCTGCTATAGTAACGGCAACACATTTGCCAGATGTGAATGAGCATATTTTAATCCTTCTATTTTAAGTGTCAAGCTATTGAGGAGAAATATATCTGGGTGTGGCCGTCTTAATAGCTGCTGCAGCAGCCCATAGCTACTTGGGCAGCCCTGAAAAGACCTGTGTAGTATCGCTGTTTGAGGGGCTGTTGATTAAATTTATAGGAAAAGCTTTTCCCAGATGTTCTTACGGGGCAGGAGCCCATCCTGAAGATTTGTGTTTCTCTCCGAGACACTTTTATGATGTCCTGTTGGGTATACGGCATGTGCTTTTCTGTGTGCTAGATTGATGTGAGGCACGGTGACATTTTTCTTGGAAGGCGTATGAGCCAAAAAACATTGCAAAGGTTTTGGAGACTGGGCTTTCTGCCTAAAGCCAATTCCGCGAGGCTGTGCTGGTCCGTACAGCCAGGCTGCTTACTGGGGGGCAGGGGTAAGATGTCCACAGAACTGTCCTGTCCCCTCTTGACAGTGACTGTAAATGAGTTCAAGCCAGTTGATAGGCGTAGGGTGGAAGAGACTGTTATTCTAGTTGAACATTGTGAACTGTCAGAGGAGATGAAAAAGGTGTTGTAATCCTTCCTGTGGCCTTTTCCTCCAAAGAGTCTGTCATGCAAGGAAAGGAGGGAAAATGTGCCCAGTGTGGATCAAGCCCTTCGCTTTTCCATGTTCGTTTGTTTTTATTGTAAGATAAACCTTTCATGTTTTATTGTTATGAAGTTAAAGCCTGGCCTAGAGGTGCTGATCTTTAGTAGAAACAGCTGCAGACTGAGTGTCCCCCGGTCAGGTGGGAGGCTCTTTGAAGCAACATGTTGCCTCTCTAAAAGGAAATTGAGCATGTGAGAACTTAAACCTGTAAAACTCATCAGCAGCTCTGCCATTGTTTATCTCCAGTGTAACTTTATATAGAATTAAAGCGAAACGTGTTACTTTGCTCCCAAGACAAGACGGTTTAGCTGCCCCTTGGTCCTGGAGACGCAGGAAATAACCACATAACCACAAATACTTTCTAGTGGAATGACGATGAGTGACAAACTATCCACAGAAATAGGTTTGTAACCAGACAGGTTAAGAAATGAAATGTAGCTAAAGCTCCTGTTGTTAAAACCAGTGCTTAAACATTAAGTCCAAGCAGAAGAGAGCAGATGCTGTATGTGCACCGGCTGACGTGAGGGGGCAGGTCTGAGTGCTTCTTGTTGGGTGGGTTTTCAACATAGGCTGTGGTCTGGTCCTCAAGAGGAAAAGGACTGAGCTGAACTGAACTGGGGATGCGGGAAGCTGTGGTACTTTTTTGGCTTCATTTCTCAAGTTACCATCTTGTACAGAGAACAAAAAAACGTTAGCTGTCAGATCTCCCCCTCTACTTCTCCGTAGCATTCGCATTGTTTAAAGCAAGGCCCTAGATATCTTACCCTCATCTCTTTAAGCTGATCAGCCACCACACTCCCCTTCCTGCTGGAGCAGGAGGCAGCGGTAGCCTCTAAAATTGCATGAAGGCTGCATTTTCCCGAAAAAGAAGACTCCCTGCAGATTCACTGCTTCAGGAAGAAGCTTTCTTAGGAGAGACGGAATGGTCGTGCTGGACCACGTTTGCCTAACGGTGGTGCTGGGTATTGGTGTGGGGAAAGACCTAGTTTTGATTTAGGCTTAGGCTGAATTGCAGTTGGCAGAAATAATAAATTTTTCACCTTCAAGCGTATCCTGTACCTTCCCCCATGGCCAGCCAGAAGCAGCACTGATGGCATTTATGTGGAGCCCTTACAAATGGAGTTGTAATGTGAGAAGGAGGAAGGAGGTGAAGAGGATACAAGATAATGATGATTTTTGGAAGTAGATGGAAAGAAACGGCATTAACGATGTCTGCTTTCTTAGCGCTAGCTCTTCTTAACACAAAATAAGCAGTTTACCACCACGCTGGTAAGAAGAATGTGGGTTTGACGGGTAACATGGAAAATGTGGTGACATTAGAAACTGCCCAGGCTCTGCATCGAGATGATGCAGGGGTTGTCATCCTGTAAATAATTTTGTGTTGATTGGCTAAACTTGTTTGGGTTGGCAGAGGGGATCTTCTCTCGGACAGGAAGCGTAGGACCAGTATCGCTCACAGCATGACCGGCCGCCTGAACTGGACAGTTCAAACAACGCCTAGTGCTGTCTGAACAGAAAGTGATTGCCCTCGGAAGGTCCTTTTCAGACCTACAGTACAACAAAAAGGCAGCATAACTATGTACTGGAGGAAAAGACTGGCAGAGGGAGGCAGGTCAGAGGGCCACGCAGTTGTCCGCTGGATGAATTCTTGAAGATAGTAATTATCCTTAATAGCATAAACACTCTGCGAGAGCCAGCACCAGCTGTACTATAGCAAAGGTGCAGAAGGAAGGGCCTGCTTGGGGAGGGGAAGTGGGGGAGTTAGCACGGGTGAGCTGCTGCTCTCGGTAATGTGTGATGTCTCTTCCAGTGGACGTACAAACGCTGGTGGGTGACACGCTGTGAGTAATTAGCTGTTTGTGGGAGGTGCTCCAGGTAGTGCATCTCTTACTGTCTGAAATGCAGAAAAAGCCTGAAGCTCTGACCAGACATCTGAGGGACCGTGACTTTCCCTTAGCTGTGCAAATGATTAGAGTGAAAACCTGACCTTCTGTGAAACGCTCACTTTCTAAAACGTCTGGGGGAGTTATGTCAGGACCACTTGGCAGGCGGTCAAAGCTCTTCCCTGCATTGCATGTTTTGTAAGCCTACCCCAAAGCTGGAGTGACCTGGTAAAGCAGTTACCTCTGTCATGACTGAAAATCTGCAGCACAATGGAAAGAGTTCTCAGAAGCGGCTCTGATTTCCAGCTCTTGGTAAACACAGCTAGTGAGGTCCTAGCAGGAAAGTCAACAAAAGGGCTCTGCTCCGAGCATGTTCGGTCCTCTCTGTTCTAATATTCAGGGTTTTATAATCAATGAAAACATGGGATGCTTACTTAATTACTAGGTGGTGCAGTAAGTATCGCCTCGATCCTGGGTGCCTCTGCAGAAGCTACCACCAGTATGCTTAGAGCAAGGAAAAAGGTTTAAAGAGTAGAAGGAAACTTAAAAAATCACGCAACGTCCTGCTGTGCGCCAGGAGGGTATGGGATTCTTTGGCATTGTTCTGGACTCAGCCCACTTAGTAATGTGTTCAACAGGAGCTTAAATAAGGATCACATGCTTTTAGGAATATTTTTTTTAAGTATGTCTTTTAATTAAAAAAAACCGTTATACTTAGATTTCTTGTCTGGAAAGGAGAGAATTGTAACAGGATGTGCTGCAAAATAAACCTGAAACCGGTATTTTTAAATGAGAGTATGCATGACTGATTTTTTTTTTTTCCCCTCTTTTTTAAACTTTTTACTTTTGCATCTTATCTAGAATTCTTGTCTGTAGTGGCTACAATTAAAGGTACAATTTCCTCACTGAGCTCAAAGTTTTCACTGTTATTTACTGGGTCTTGAGAGGAGTTTTGCAGGCTTGCCTGACTTCTTGCAAAAAGCTGTAAGCACACCTTCCAAGGAAAGCAAAAATTATTTTTAAATATGCCAGAGGAGTTTTTGAATGGTGCTGGATACATTTTTTTTTTTCAACTGCTGCAGTTACTTCTATATATAGTATAAGGATGTGAAAAGTCATTTAGTCCTAATGTGTTTAAATATGCTCCATAATGAATGTTGGGGATGTGAAAGATAAGCAGCCTGGGGGTTTCTTTTGCAAGGTATAGGGTAACACAAAGCATCAAAGTTTTGCTGCCCTCAGGACACACATTGAAGTAGTTAAAGTGGTGAGATAAACGAAATACAATAAGATATTCATCTGCAAAATCTAAAGCTCAAGGACACAATAAGTTTTCATTTAAGAGTTTCTCATTTGCTGACAATGGGCCAAATAAATCTTCATTCCACATTGAGGATGGTGACAGAAATCCAGTACCTTTCCCTGGGATGAGAGGCTGGTTCGCTTCCCAGCTCCTTCTGAGAAGGAACTTGTATATGTCTGGGTTCCAACCTGATTCAGCTGCTTACAGCTACTTGAGGAAACAAGAACTGGTTTGACTCAGAATTACTGTTTAAGGCCATTTTTTGGTGTGCTGGAACAACGTGTAGCCCGATATTCCTGAGCTGGAACAAAGCATGATGGTAAAGAACTAAATAATTTTCCATTGCTTTGCTTTATCTTAGTCCTCACTCACTGTGTTTCTTCTTACAGGTGCTGGGTTCGGACTAGGAATTGTTTTCTCAGTCATCTTCTTCAAAAGTAAGTGTACCACAGGAACCCTGCCTGGTGTCCCAATGCCCGTCAGTCGTAGGTGCACTTTAAAACCAAGACGAGTTTGAGGCATGTAAAAAAATCAGCCCATTAGACCAATTCTTTCATCATTGCTCACATCTTTGCAGTTGAAGTGGAGTTACCTAACCTTTAACTGCTGCGCGTCTCGGCGTTACACACAGCATCTCTGTAAGCTCCTACTGTGCTCAGCTCAGATTCTGGCTTTGCAGGAGACCCTGAGCCAGGTGACTGGAGCCATGTGTCTAGACGCCAGTTTATGCCAGTCTTGCCAGGCTTTTAAAACTGATCTAAATTCTTTTTTAGTTGTGCTTTGGTAACGCAATAACTTTCAGTAATACCTTGAATTCAGAGCTTGCTCTCCGTGAAATTCTAATGGTGATGTTGTACTGTTACTCCTGTTGTTCTGAAATGGTCTGGGTTTTAGCTGATTTTAAGACTACTAGAACTTAAAAATGACTAGTATGCATCTGCCAGTAATGTATTCTTTCTTGGCACTTATTTAACAGTGCTGTCACTGTCCTGACTTTAACTCTTCTTCTCTGCTTGCCTCCCCCCCAGGAAAGACATGGCCTATCGCTTTTGGGTCCGGGATGGGGTTAGGAATGGCTTATTCCAATTGTCAACATGACTTCCAGTCTCCGTATCTTCTCCATGGTAAATTTGTAAAAGTAAGTATCCGTACTGGTCTCTTCTGGGCGGATCTGTTAACATCCGAACGTGTTAGCTTCCCACAACATCCCGAGGGGATTCCTCTGGTTTACGTCTCCAAAAAGAAACCGAAATGACGTGTCTGTGGCTTCACGTGAATGGTAACTGCCCTCTTCACGTGTTCTGAGTTACTCGTTCGAGGATGCTTGTTACTAGGGATGTGGGGCACAGAAAACTGACTTTCAGGTCAGCCTAGTCAAGGATTTTGTTTGGATTAAGGACTAATCTGTGCTCTGGAGCAAGGGTGGTCCTTCGAAGCGTGAGGTAATTGAAAGGACGCTTCACAGAAGAGGCACAGCTGCCTGCATGGCACAAGACTAGACAAATAGTTTCCAGAACACTGTCTCCACGAGCGTTCTCTGGCACAAAGAGGCTGAACGTGCCGAGAGAGGGAAGATGCAGATGAAACCATCTTATGATTAGTGTCATTAATTCTCTCCCAAATGTCGTGTTGTGGATAATGCTTCGAGGGTTATTACAACAAAACTATTTCCTTCGTGTTGGTTAGGAACACGGAAAATACTGTTGCATTATTGCTCATCTGTTTTTTTTTTTCTAGAAAATACTGTTGTAACTGAACTCTATAGGACTTCCTTTAGAAAAGTGAGTCCTGTTCAAACGCTAACTTGTCAAAATGTGACATTCTGCAAGAAAATCAGCTTTATTAACAGAGAGAGAAATGTAACACGGATTAACTTGAACTAAATAATTTCTAGTTTTCTGAACCTGTCAAGTTCATGTGATCACAGGAGACCTCAAGTTGGAAAGAACTTGAGGGAGGTCATTTAGTCTGACCTCAAACCAGGGTCAGCTGCGAGGTCAGACCAGGTTACTGGGGCTTTCTCCAGTCTGGATTCTTGATTCTTCAGGATCGAGTTCTTAATTCTGAATGCGAATTGAGAACGAGAGAGGATAGAGGACCTTCACGATACCAAATAATCAGGAGATTGCAAAGTGACTTTACAGACGTTCTAGCTGTAACTTGGATCATCCTGCTGCCCAGCCTTCGGGTTAGTAATTCGAGCAGGAAACACGAACACCAATGCAGGAGCCACTCCTGTAGGCCAAGAGACTACTGAAAATGCAGAGAAGTTCTAATTTGTGGTCATAAGATTCTGAGGGCTTTCAAAGTAATTTGAACGAGCAGATGTCATTGTGACTTCAGCCAAATTTAAAATCAACATCTAGCAGTGATTTCAAAGCTCAAAACGGTATGGCTGAGGATTACGTGGCCTGGGTTTCCTTGCAAAATGGAAAGTATCATATTTTTCAGGTTCTTTAGCCTGTATGGTATTATTTATCACCCCAAACCCCGCAACCCTGTACTTCGATAGCAGTGTGGATTATATTGATGTGCAAGAATTCAAGAAGTCTGGCAACTGCAGCCTTTCTTCCTGCCCTTTGTGGCTTTGATTTCTGCCTGATTTCTATTCAATCTGTGAACAGTTAACTTGAACAGCAATGTTGGGGTTTTTTTGAAGTACCCATTTTACCAGAACAGAGGGTTATGTGCATGGAACTGAGGCACGATTCTGCTGTGAAAATAGCTGCTTAACTTTGCCGTGCTCAACGTCTAGCGAAGGGTGAGAGCGTTAACCTGCCTTCTGGAAATGTTACAGAGCTCAGTGTCTTGCTTTACATCGTGCAGCACCTTCCTCGTACGGAACCCAAATGGCTTTTTAATAATATAAGCCTTCTTGCTTTACAGGAACAGTGACTAATGACTAAGACTATCCCAGTGGGAAAGAAGGAGAAATCAATGATTATTCCTCAGGAATACTGAAGTGCCCCTGGAATAAGCCGACATTCTTCAGTAATGATCACCAGTAACTCTTTATACTCCAACAAACTGTTTCTGTACATGAAACCAAGTTCTGTTGCTTGTTTTGTATCATGTCTGGAAAGTGCAAGGAAGAGCTCTTCTGGGAAATAAATAAAAGAAAAATGGCCTTCTCTGGTGTGTTGACTTTGTATGTGAGTGAGAGAGAGAGAATGGAAGGAGAGGACTTCGGTTTGAGTACCCAGCAGCTGTGAACACCTGGGGAAAGCCGCTGTGAGAGCTCTTCAGAAAAGACAGCCGTCGTATGTTCCTCTCCACTCAGGAAGGCAACCCCCATCTAACGTACGGTTCAAAGAAGCGTTCCCACCTCATAAATCACCCGCTAGATCCCTGCTGGTTGTGCCGGTGTTTGGAGAGGAATATAAATACGCCTGTGTCCTGTTTGTACAGTTGTCCTCTAAAATTGGAATTCTCTCCTCTCCAAAGAGAGGATCCAAAAGGGCAGATCCTAAGCGCGTGACGGGTGCAGCTGGGCAGTGCTGCTGCGTGTGGCTTTGAGTCACGGCATGGCCCACATTTGAAGTGTCTTCAGTGTAGTGGACAAATTAAACAGATGCGCACACCATCCAACATGTGGCTCTGAGCTTACCTTTTCGGCTGATTGTTTTTCACCCTCCTTCTGTGGGAGAACATAGAGGTTTCAGTGTCTGGGAATGGGTCACAGATATTTAAAGCTCTTTATTACCGTGGCAAGTCACTGGTCCAAGTGCTCCCTTCTACTTTACATTTACCCCAGTCCTTGTAGTTACTTGTTGGCATGTTGTCTGCTGCTCTTCTCCTGACTCTAGAGGTGTCCTCGCTACATCTTTACTCAGCACAATTTCCAAGCTATCGAGATGGCTCTCAAGAGTCTCTTTTCTTTGTCCCTTGCTTGCTGCGTATTGTCCGTGTAACACGGGTGTAAATGTGTGTCTCCCAAGATAGAAAGGGGATGGTCTCGGTTGAGACGGACCTTTCCTGACTGAAAGCCTGTTCTGCTGCATGGTGAGCACTGGCAGATGGGAGAGTGACAAAAGAATTCCTCTCCAGAAAGGAAAACACAATGGAAAACAAGATGTACAGTATTTGTTTTTTTAAGCCATGCCAAAAAATTTAAAAAAGGCTGGGGATGGGCTGAGGGGCAGCCTTCTGCGGCCGGAGAGCTTGAGAAATGCTGCGTCTTACTGAGCAGGGGGAGAGAGATTTGGTCTGGGTGCTAGAGCAGTCCTGCACCCCCACATCTCCCTGGGCACTAGCGTGCGGATCTCACACTCTGAAGAAACATGTTGAGCTGTGCCCAGAGTCAACAAATGCTGAAGTGCTCGCCTAGAGCAATGGACTTGTGAAATAAAATAGCTTTAGTGCCAGAGCAGCGTTAGAGGCTGTCAAAGCATGATACCATCCAGGACCATTGCTTGAGCATGTCCCTGTTTTTCCACCTCCTCCCTTGCCGGGCTGCATTCACCAGTCAGGTCAAAACAGCTTACTGGAAACAGGATCTCTTTCTTTCTTCCCAATTTTGAATCATTTTATCTGGCCCCAATTTTTAATTTGAACTATATACTTTGGAGCCGCGGCCCTTCTGTGGTTTGGACAGTGTTTTTATGGAGTGTGTGCTGGGATGCTGGCAGCACGGTGAGCCAGGGCTTCAGCCGCAGAGAAGAGCATCAGCCCGCGAGAGACAGGAGACCCCAAAGTGCTGAATGTGGCAACGGCCAGCGGGCAGGAAAAGCTTTCGCTAGTGCCGTGTCTTTCAGGCCGTGTTGGTGGGCTCTTTTTTTGTTCAGTGTCTCTGGGGATGAGTTGTCCTGCCCAAGTGTGCTCTGTTTTAGTTTAAACGTGACATCCCAGCGTTAGTTCTCGCTTAATGCGATCTACTCTGACCCGTGATCCAGGGGCTCTTCTGGCCCTGAACTCAGAGGGTGCCAGCGTAGAAGCTGATTCTCAGCGCGTCCTTATGGCTGGAGTGAGAACAGTCAGAGGAAATGTTCTTGCTTCTTAACGTGAAACCCACAAGGGTGAGCGTGGGGAAACGGCACAATTTAAAAAGTGGAATTTAAAATTTGTAATTGCTCTTTAAACGGGGTAAGAACTTAATTTGTTTGGTTTTCACAGCTGCCTTGCTTGTTGTTTGTGTTGGGACACGTGTCTATATGCACATACAACTGGCACAGTTTGTTTCGGTTTAATTAAAGTTGTATTATTCAAAACCTGCTTTTGAACCTGTCCATGTAAGCTGTGCAAAATGTCTCCTCGTGAGGACAAGGCTCCTGTTTCTCTCCATGGGAGTGAGGCTGAAGTTGGAATAGGAACGGTTTCCTGCTGCTTGATTTCTAATTACATAAATGGAAGGAGGAAAAGTGGAAATTCTAAGTACCAAAAGGCATGTTAAATTTAGTATAATACTCTCATCTGGAAACTATCACATTTTTCCTTCTTTCTTAAGCCTGCT
This sequence comes from Buceros rhinoceros silvestris, assembly GCF_000710305.1. NCBI lineage: Eukaryota > Metazoa > Chordata > Aves > Bucerotiformes > Bucerotidae > Buceros > Buceros rhinoceros. Next base: position 8,361 of record NW_010432630.1, on the reverse strand, counting down.
GAAATCATTGCTTCGTCTAACCGTAGCGTGATTTGGATCGGTACCAGAAAGTGCAAACAAGATAGTCCTAAAAGTCAGGTGTCCCTACCCAAAACCTCATGAACCACGCTGCTGTCGAGGAGCAGGCAGAAAAGAAGCTGTTTGCTCAATACAACTGGTTCTGAGTGTTTAACAACTCCCTAAGTGCTCGACTGGCCACAAAGCTGACTCGTGAACAGCTTGATTAGATGTCTGCCCAGGCTTTGAGATGAATAAACAAGTCACGCAAAAGCAGAGACTGCAGGAAAAAAAATATCAAGCTGCTTTTCTATTGTTTATCCAAGTTCTTCATGTTTGATCAAGATACCGTCATTTCTTTGTGTTTCAACCGGGCCTGGGAGCCTTAGCCAAGATCAGGACCTTGCTGTATGTGGTGCTGTACACACAAACACAAAGCAGGCTCTGCCCTGGAGAGTTGACAAACTAAACAGATGGGACTGAGGGAGGTGGAAAGGTTTGTAATTCCCATAGTAAAGATGGGAGAAGCTGCAGGCAAGGTCGGTGCTAAGTCTTGGAGGCGATGTGGCACGCAGCTGGGACTCGGACGCTGTCCACCAGCCTTTCGGACTGTGTTTTCACTCGGCAGGTCACGGAGCCTCAGGGGAAGGCTGTCCGCTTCAGAGTCTGGGAGACTCCAGAAGGGTCTGTGCTGCAGCCATTCTCTATCCTCAGATTGGACCAGATTCCTCCCGGCGAGGCTCTGCTAAGTTCGGAATTCTGTGTTACTGTCCAGGAGGGGATAACTTACAGAATCACTAATGGGTGTAAAACACTGAGATCCTTGGGACTGACTTTGGTGTGAATCTGGGTCTGAGAAGGAGAGAAAGGACTGAAAGGTACTACAGTTCTTTGCGCCTCACCGAGTAGGACACTGCAGAGTCAGGGATGACATAAGCATAGTACCAGAAGATAGTCCCTGCCTTAGGAGATCGACCTGAAACAGGAACTTTGGTAACAGATCAAGGCAGAGGGAGGGTATCGAGGAGACAGGACCATTCCAGCAGTAGGAACACAGCAGCGATGGTGTAACTCAACTCTTCCAGAGGCTTCACACCAAAGATTCTCCGAAGGAGAAGGAATTGCTTTTCCAGATACTTTTATTGGGTTCCCTCTGAGTTTTTGGAGCAACGCAAAAGAAATCACAAAGGTGCTTATTTGCAAATGCAAGCGGTGGGGGCACAGGCGGGTTGGAGGAGACTGTGGCTGGTGTGGTGGTGATCTACCACGAGGTCCAGCTCTTTGCTTTAGCTAGGAGGGAGAGGCGGGTGGCAGAGCTGGGGACCACGCGGGCAGTGACCTGCCGGGAACCCCTCCATCTTCAGCAGTGTTCTCAATCAGCAAGGCACCGCTGACCCTTCCTGCTGCTCTGAGCTGCCTGGGTTCTGTTCTTTCCCCCCTACCACAAACACATCCCACCAGGAAGAAACAAGCAGACGTTTCTCTCGTCTTGTGCCCCACCCCTGCCTTTGGAAATGGGACCGGGGCAAGTTCTGGCTCTCCAGCTCCAGTAGGCAGCTGTGTGCAGTGCATCCTGTGTCTTAACCACGCGGAGAGTCCAGCCTAGAGCCCACCCACGGTGACATGCTTAGCTGAGATTGAAACGAAATGGGAACACAGTTTATGGAAATTCAGCTGTGGATCGCCGTTCCTCTTGTGACTTCTGGCTGTCAGCACTTCGCTGCACAGCACTGCTGGCTCTTGAGAGCGGGATGTTGCTGGTGGTGGTGGATAGCTTAGAAAGATGCCGAGGAAGTTGTTGGTGACTAATAAATCACTCTTCATCTTTAGTCTTTGTTGGTGGTGCTTGTAAAGGCTCCAGCTCAGTGTTAGGAGCACATGCCCCTTCCCAGAAAAGGTCATGCTCTTATCAGTTCAAATTCAGTTCATAAATCTCCCGCGGTATGAAGGAGCGTGTTTCTTTTTAGAGGTTTTTGAAGGTTCTTCCTCCCCCTCGGTGCTGCACTTGACGTTGTTAGTTGTGCCTAACAGCTCAACCCAAACCCATTGCTAATCCCGTGAGCCACCCTTTCACTTCTTCCAGTCACCTGCTTCTCTGGGGCCAAACTCCTCCTCTCCGGGACAGTGTGCGGTAGCACCGAGCCCTGGGGCAGGACGGGCTGTGGTCACCACCGGCGTAAGGGGAAGGGAGCTGCCAAGGGCTGTGGAATCTCTCTTTAGCAGCTGCTTTCTAGGTTCAAAGGTTGGCTGAGGCCGCAGGAGAAGGATTGAGGTGCAACAAATGCTGTTCATACCTAGAGATCGCCAGGACTTAGGGGTTACAAGAACCCAGAACTGAAGGGTTTGCTGCTAACAGGGAGAGGCACGACGAGAAGCAATGGCTGGAGGCCAAAGCTTAACCCGTGCGGCAGGCGAGGCTCTGAATTACAAGTGGAGAGACTGGGATGAACTAGTAGAGGAATGGGTGGACTTTTCAACTCTTGGTATCTTAACTGCAAGTTCCTGTGCTCCACCTGGGAGTAACCGGGTGAAATGAAATGACCTGTAACGCACGTGGATTTGTATCGGATGATCTAACTGTTCTCGCTGGCCATAAATTCTCTTGAACTTCCACGGCCGTGAAGGTTGGCTGCATTGTTCCTGCTCTTTGTCCCACGGCTGAATCTGGTATGAACTGAACGCAGAAATGTTCAGCTCCAGGGCCCTGTGTGCTGAACGCTCCCTGAAGATGTCCCTGGCGAGGTTCTCACGTGTAAGACGACCGATTTCCGTGCCGATCGCTGCTGCCTTGTTCTCCAGCTCCTCCCTTGTGGGCTGTTTGCCTTGGGCTTGTCTGAGGGAATGGCCGATGCCGTGTGCTTCCCCCCACTCCCTTTTCTGGGCACGGGGCCCAGTTTTTGTTTAGCTCTCTCTGAAGATTACATGGTTTCGTAGATAATTTGTCGAGTGTTGGGGTATTTTATATGTCAATAAATACATCTTTGAATGATGGATGGAAGCCTGGGGCTGGAACTGCGGGAGTGTTTGTGGGCTGGGACTGGAGGTGCGCTGGAAGGGAAAACGGGAACATCTGCTTAGTCCTGCTGCCTGCAAAAAGAGAACTTACTGGGTTCTTTTAAGGCCTGAGAAATAAGTCCCTGAAGTCGTTGGGAGCATCCTAATAGGCGACACGCTTGTGGGAGGCTCTAGTGTACTATCTGCTAAGTTGTGGATTTTATATCCTTATTAGGTATAAATAGAGGTAGGCTGGCAGATCGAGAGGTCACGGTGACTCCTCCGAGCACAGGATGAGCCTACTTATTTCACCGAGGCTGCAGCGTTAACTCTTGTCGTGCATCGGAGCAGCCACGGAGGCAGTCCCCGTTACCAAAATGGAAACCACGATGAGGAGAAATCGGTCCAGTGCCACTGGGGGTGTCTTGGCATGTTACAGAACCGTGATAAGCTGAGACTAGACTCCTGGCCAGCGTCATCCAGTCCCTCCTCAGCTGCAGCAGTGGTATCTGCTTCACAGACTCAGAAATCACAATCCGGGATCTCAGGGTGCCACGTTTCTGTGATTTTATGAACCGCACCCTCTCATAGATGAAAATCTCGTTATCACTCTCAGGACTGTATTTTCATGTGTGGTCTGTGAGGTGGGGGGCCTGCGAGCAGCGGAGTTCAGTCCGTTAGTGAACACATAGGTACATTCTTTTGTCTCTGCTCATTCTGAAAGGCAATTTCCTCCTGCAGTAGCAGGACTTCGGAAACGGGCACTTTGCGCTTCTGATTTCGGGGGCTTTTCGTAAAGGCCGGAGAGTTCGTGCGTGAGCCTCTTCCCATGCAGCAGCGGCAGAATATTGCTGCGGGCTGAGTCACCCCCTTGCAGGCGGGTGCTGGTTTCCTTTCCGTAATGTGCAAAATGTTCCCTGCACACATGTGTGTGTTCTAAGTTTGTGCGGCTGGTCGACAGCTCGTCGGCGCTTCAGTGCCAGAACTGCCTCTGAACACAGACAAGCACCTATTGTGGCGAGGCCCTGAGCTTGGCCGGGGCCGTCAGGCAGCGCCGCAAGAAAAATAATTAATATAATCGGAGGTTCTGAGCGATTGCAGCAGGGGGAAGTCGTGCAGCAGAAAATAAGATGGTTATCAGAGGGGATTTAGCGGGTTGCAATGGAGTCGGAGGAAACTGGTGGTTTTGAGGTAGAAAGAAAAAAAACCTACTTGAATTCAAGGGAAAAGGGCACCTGCAAATGAAGCCCAAGAGCTTCTTCCCAGCTCTCCCTGATAGAAACTGCCCCTGCAGATGGGAACTGAAGAGGAGAAGGGTTTTGCATGCCCTGAGTTGCTGGGGAAGCGAGGTGGGGACGGGACGAAGGGGCCTGGGAGCAGAGAGCGATTGGGCAAGGTGGAAAATAAAGTGATTAAACACACTTGGACTTGCTCGAAGATGGGAGGGGTACATTTTTTTTATTGCTGCCCCAGGGCCCCAAAACGCATTGGCACGGCATTATGGAGAAACCATTAATCCCAGTCACCACGGGGAGGGAGGGAGCGGGGCTTTCTCGCTCTCCTGCTCGCCGAGCGCTGGACCCCTGTCCAAGGGAAGGCTGATGGGATTAGAGGAAACAGCTGGCTCGAGCCTTCCCCTGCGGGAGCTCGCGTTCTCGGGACCCGGGACGAGGGGAGCGCCCCGCTGCCGAGTCGCATTACAGGTCATTCGCTGAGCCCAGATGTTTTCCAGTGAGCTCTAGGATAAATCCTTTTCCTTTACGGCCGAGCACAGGCCCTGGCAGCCAGGTCCGTCCCTACGTCCCTCTCTCTGCGCGTGGCCAGGCAAGCTGGGCTTTGCAGTTCCAGGCAGCCAGCTCACCAGCAGGACCCGCGCCTTCCCGCTTTGCCTGCGCACAGCGACCCAGCCCGGAGCTCTCAGCTCTTAGCCCAGAGCTAGGGCCGACGCTGGTCCAAATTCCTCCCATGGCTGAACGTTCTCTAGCCTCTCCTTACCTCTGCGTGCAGCCACAGCTGGAGTGCTGTGCCCAGTGCTGGGCTCCCCCGTTCACGAGAGAA
>NW_010432630.1:2475-3009 GCF_000710305.1 Buceros rhinoceros silvestris | reverse complement strand
CGGCCCCGGCGGCCCAGAGCGGCTGTGGCGCCTCCTGCGCCAGAGAGATCCCGAACGCGCCTGGACGCCAACCTGGGCACCCTGCTCTGGGGACCTGCTGGAGCAGGGGCTGGGCTGGGTGATGCCCAGAGCTCCCTGCCCGCCCCACCAGCCTGGGATTCTGGGATTCTGGGATTCTGGGATTCTGGGATTCTGTGTATGTTACCAAGGCAGATGCAGCGCTCAGGGGGTGTGACCTGGCGGTCTGGGCATGGTGATGGGAAATCGCCTCCCAGCTTTCTCAGCAGTAAAGCCTTTGTGTCCGTCTCCTGGCATGCTCCTCCCTGCTCCTTGGGCCTGTGTGTCTGTACACACAGCGATCGGAGCCGCTATCTTGGAGAGGTCTTAGGGCTTATTTAGGAACCAAGAAGCAGGAGTTCAAGTCCAGGAGATGATGGTCCTGTGAGAGACGGGAGCTGATCAAGAGCCATCTTTATCCCGGGGAGCGATTTTGAACCCTTTTGCAAATGAGGAGCAAAGAGCTGATCTGAGGAA
>NW_010432630.1:0-2317 GCF_000710305.1 Buceros rhinoceros silvestris | reverse complement strand
CCAGACATCAGCCTCCCAGGTCCCTGGCGGGTCATGCGAGGGGGTTTAGCCCTCAAGAGCGCTTCTTTGGACCCCGTGTGGTATGTCTCAGGATGGCGAACAAAACACAAGTCACTGCGGGGGGGATGGAGCGTGGGCCAGCCGCGGGGACCTGTGAAGGGCAGTTCCCCCTCGTTGCTCCCTGCAGCCATACGGATACACGCGCTCTCGCTCATGCTTTTCCCCAGCTGCCTTTCCCCACGTGTGTTTTCTAGCATCCAGCTACGGGCAGGGAGCCTTGGAATCTGCGTTAAGACTCAAATAAAAGGAACAGTTTTTTATATTTAAGTTACAAATACACCCTTTTAATTCTCACGCCCACAGTTCCTGGTCCTGTCCCGACACGCGAGGAGCCCCTGGCACTGTGGGCGTTTGTCAGCAGGCCCAAAACAGCAACAACGGGCGAAGGGAGGGAGGAAAGCTCCTGCAGAGAGGAGAGCAGGTTTCTTCTGTGTCTCAGTGCACGAAAGCCTTGGTGATCCAGCAGGAGGGGAAGGGGCTGAGGGGGGGGCGTTTTGTGTGGCTGATGACACGGGCTGTTGTCGAGGGGTGAGGATGGAGAGTTGTGTCGTACTGTGTGTCACACCGCAGTGAAAACGCCAGTGTGGTTGGTGCGGGTGTTTTAGGGGCAGGCAGCAGCGAGCGGGAGCTGCTAACTGAGGGGGTGATGTGGAGCAAGAGTCTAAAAATGCTGCTGAAGCCAGTGACCCTGGCCAGGGGTGAGGGGCCAGAGCGGTGAGGACGCCTCCTTGCCTCCCTGCTCTCCCTCCCACCCCCTCCTCCAGCCCCTGCCTGAGCCTGGGTCTGTCCCCATGACATCTGCAGGCACCAAGCCTTCACTCTGTGTTCTGGCTGCGATACCGCGCTGCCAGAGAGGAAGGGGAAAAGCGTTGGCCCAGGGCTTTGACAGCCTCTCGGCAGCTCCTTTCATCCTCCAGCCAACTGCTCCGTCATACCACACCTCTGCCTGTTCCTCCTGACACCAGGAGACCTGGGCTCTGCTCCTCGTGCCTCCCCACCCAGGGTTACACCTAGCTGTGTCTCCCTTTTCTGCTGTTTGGCTGTTTACAGACCGGGAACACGAGTGAATAGGCAGCAGCGAGTGAACTGCGCGCTGGCTCGCATCTCTGCGCGCAGCCTGGTGCTCTGCTCAGAGCAATCACATCTCGGCGCCCACAGAAAGAATCCAAATACGGAACCGTGGACCTGACACACTTGGGTCAACTTGGCCTTAATGCCCGTGGCGTGCTGCTCCCTGGTCACATCTACATCTTATTTTTCATCATTTATCCACAGACCTGAGAACTTGCTTCCAAGCCTCTGCTGCCTCCTCTTCACTCGTTTTGTTGTTCAAAATGAAACGGCCTCTGGGGCAGGAGCTTGCTGCTGGTCATGCTGGCCATGAGGAGCAGGTAGAGAGCAGACAAAAGGCCAAGTTCAGCAGTGGGTGAAATGTTCGGAGAGCTCGGGCTCCCGAAGGGGTATGTGGTCATGGTGAAAGGCTGCTCCGTGTCTGCTCTGTTTGGAGCTGAGCAGTTCAGAACAGTCTGGGGCTGAGTAGCTGCATCCAGCAGGATAAGAAAGTGATGCTGGCAGCAGGTTTTTTGCCATCCCACTTACAAAATCCTGCTGTTCTGGAGCTGGAAAGAACCAAGCAGCAGGAAACCATGCCTTTGCTGGCAGCCTCCAGCCTCCTTCAGCTAACTCCAGCCTCGGAGCTGGCTTTAAAGGCTACTGCCAGGGCAGCCCCAGCGTTTCTCTCGCACAGCTGCTGCTTCCTTACCACCTCCTCGTCCTGCTGCTGTGATCGCTTTACAAATCTTCACATCAGCCAGAGCCAGCAAAGCCCGGCCAAGCATGGCAGGTATCTTGTGATTTGGGTAGTGCCAGAGTTTAATGTGGAGGCCTCTGCTAGATTAATTGTGATTTTACAGAAACGAGCCCCACCAGGCCCCAGCAGTTACCGCCACCAACAGACAGCAATGACCAGGGTTTCACTGGGGTTCTGTTTGGCTGTGGGTTTGTTAATGGGAAAGAGAGAAAGAGACTGAAAAAGAACCGAGCCCCACCAGGCCCCAGCAGTTACCGCCACCAACAGATAGCAATGACCAGGGTTTCACTGGGGTTCTGTTTGGCTGTGGGTTTGTTAATGGGAAAGAGAGAAAGAGACTGAAAAGATGAAAAAGAGGAAGGGGAAAGACAGGAAAAAGGAAAAGGAGGAAACTGCCCTCTGTGGTGTTGGAGAACTTGCCCAGAGCCTTCGCTGCGGCCAAGACCC
>NW_010432629.1:2572-3166 GCF_000710305.1 Buceros rhinoceros silvestris | reverse complement strand
CATCACCCCAAAAAGCAGCCCCTAAACCAGCCCCAAACCCTGGGCGGAACTTGCTTGCCCCGTTAGTCCAGGCGGAGGTTGGGTGTTCGCAGGCTTTATTCTAGCCAGACCGTATCAATTTATTTATTTTTTTACACTCTGTTTTCGTTGCGCTTCCAGGGCTTTTGCGAACGTTTTCCCCTTCAGCTCGGGGGGCTGCTGAGGGATGCCCGAAGCACCCTTGGGCTCGGGGACCGGGGCGGTTTGCTCCCAGCAAAGGCGCGTTTGGGGGATTGGAGCCGTTCTGGGAGCGCAGCGGCCGCCGGGGCTGGCAGGCAGGCACTCCGCGTTCCAGATAAAACTTCTTCGATCGTTTCCTGCGCTCTTCCTCCGTTAACTTTCTCCTACCGCTTGTAATCAGCTTTATGGCCGATAAATGGCTCAGGCTGCAGTCCCCAGCCCAGCGCCGGGGCGCCGGCGGAGCTGCGGTATGCGCTGGGGTAACGGGTGCGCTGAAGCCTTTTTGGCTGGGCGATAACTCTAAATTACGGGATTTCATCCCGCCAGGGGCGATGGGGAAGGAGTTGTGCGGGGAGCAGCCCTGTGCGTGATGTC
>NW_010432629.1:346-2390 GCF_000710305.1 Buceros rhinoceros silvestris | reverse complement strand
GAGGCGGTGGGTGCGGAGGAGACGCCCGGTGCCCCTCAGCGCTGCTGGGACACCCTGTGCGGGGCAGACCCGCATTTCCCTTTCTTTTCATCCTTTTATGATGATAATGCCTTTATCAAGAATATTTTGACTATGTCTTTCTGCGAGCGTTTGCAGGAATACTAGAGGAGCAGAGATGGAAGCTTTGAAGCTAGATGGGAGCTGCGAAGTTCTGAATTTTAACCTCTCTGTAGTCTCAAAACTCCCACCCTGCCCGTCCGATGAGCTTTACGACTCTTTTTTTTCATGTTGCCATCCCTCAGCAGGCAATGGAGTGAAGCTCTGGTGAGGAGGAAGCAGGTTTTGAAAGCACGTTCAGTTTAGGAAATTAATTTTCAGAAATTTGGTGGAGGATGCAGCGGGTCATCCCATAGCGGCCACGGCGAAATCTTTATAAATTCAGTTGGTTTTAAAGAAATATGAATCTTGCGGTTTGGAAGGAGAACTTGCAGGAGACCTGTCAGGATTTATTAGCAAAATGGCGTTATACGTGTTGAACTCTGTTTTTAATTAGGCACCTAAATTAGACCATAAAATGGTTGATTAATCTTTTACAAGGAAGAGGTGGAAGGGGAGAAGGAGAGAATAGTGCTTATGATTGTGTTAATCTGTTATCTCAGGCGCAGCGGGCGAAAGTCAATCTTGCAGGGATCCACGTTATTTTTAAACGTGGAGAAGCTACCATCAAAGTCGCCTGTAACTCCTTCAAAGTTTCACCTCACCGGCTGTGGGCCCCATCCCTGCTACGTGGCTAAAGGGTATCTTTGCGAAAGGGGTGTTTTAACCGATGTGGGACGAATCCTCAGCGCCGAGCGGTGCCGCTCCCAAAGCGGGTGCGTAAGTGATGCTGAAGGTCTTGAAATTGCTCGGGAACGATTCACCCCGAATCGGAGCGTGTTCGTCTGTCTGGGAGACTGGGACCTGGATCGAGCGGGAGGGGGAGCGTAAATCCTGGAGAGTAGGTGGGGGGAGGATGTATTTGCCCAGCTCAAGATCTGAGTTGTTTGGTAATTGTGTGTTATTTCTAACTTCGATTTGAATTAGACCCAGAAGGTTGTTCCTATGAATTTCAGCATTAGAAATCAGGCACTATATGGCTTAAAACTCCCCTGACTTTAAATCCTGGCTTCTCAGCCCTCCTCAAGAGCATGCTTATTTGTCCAAGCCGTAATGAGGCTTTTATTTATTATCTTAATGTCAGTAAGGAGATGTGTTTGTATTTTCTTGTTAATGGCCCAATAAAATCAGATTAAAAATGCTATAAAATATCGGCCGCGCAGCGAGCTGGGAGAGTCTCGTCTCTGTTTTTTCAGATGCTTTTGCACAAATTGACTGAACTTTGGAACCGGGGGAGTTGCTTGTGTCCCCACACCCGGTCCTTGCACTTTAAATCCAATTGCCTGGCTTTGAAAAGATGAAGATGCAGTTTTTGACCCACGTCTCATCAAAAGTCTGTTTTATTCAACTGGTTTCTGGCTAAATTTGCTCCCATCTGTCAGGAGGTTTTGTTTGTTTGAGTTGTTCCTGCTGTATGATGAAGTGTACCAATGCAAGATTTATTTTTCAGATTTCTGAGAGGCAAAAGGCATCATAAATTTGCTGATTTCACTTGATGAAGGTTTATATTTTGGAATATTTGCAATTAATCGTATTTATTTTAACTACTGATCTCTGCCTGAAGTTTTGCTCTCTAGAAAATGACTTTTGGAGGAGGAAATACAAACTTTTTTCTTGCGCCGTTTTCTGCGAAATCTGCTGTGTGGTTTTCTTCTTCCCCTTTGTGTGGAAGGCGAAACGGCATCGAGTGGTGCTGACCACCGTCCCGAAAGAGCCGAGGGAAGAGAGGGAAGAATTGAACTGATTTTTCGATGGTGAGAGAGCCAGCAATCTAATGGAAATAACGTCTGTCCACGCGATGTGGGGTTTCCCCCGGTAACGAATACAGCGTGTTAACTGCTTCAAGTGAAAATATGTACCATGACAGAGGAGAAACGGGATCCCGCCG
>NW_010432629.1:0-208 GCF_000710305.1 Buceros rhinoceros silvestris | reverse complement strand
CGTGAGAGGTAAGCAGTGGCCTCCCGCCGCTATCGCAAACTAATTTTAAGTAGCGCCTGGAGTTTTTTTGGATAATAAAGAAACTTCCTCTGCGCAGCAGCGAGGGGCTCAGCCCCGCAGCCTGGGTGCGCAGGGGTCCGGCCCGGCCGCGCAGCCCCCGGGGAAGCTGTCGCTTTCTTGGGGCTTTGCTGTGAGGGTTGGCGGGGGG
>NW_010432628.1:545-1810 GCF_000710305.1 Buceros rhinoceros silvestris | reverse complement strand
GCCCCTGCCGAGCCCCCCACTGCGGATGTGGACCCCCCGCATGTGGCAAGCTCGGCGCTGGGGCTGAAGGGACCAGGCACGCAGCCTGTACCCGCGACCAGCAAAGGGAGCAGCGAGGGGGCTCCAGGGACACAGCCTGGCTCCCTGGGGTTGGCAGAGGAGACGCAGAGCACACCAGAGACCCCAGAGGAGCAGGCAGGCGCTCCTGCAGATCAGACGAGGACTTCTGATACCTGCACCACCCCCCCAGGGGTGCAGCCAGGGACACCCGGCACCCAGACCACCACCGCAGGGGTGCAGCCAGGATCTTCCAGCATCCCGATCACCACCCCAGGGATGCAGCCAGCGAGGAGCAGGCAGGCGCTCCTGCAGATCAGACGAGGACTTCTGATACCTGCACCACCCCCCCAGGGGTGCAGCCAGGGACACCCGGCACCCAGACCACCACCGCAGGGGTGCAGCCAGGATCTTCCAGCATCCCGATCACCACCCCAGGGATGCAGCCAGCGTCCTCTGGCACCCAGGACACCACCCCAGGGGTGCAGCCAGCACCTCCAGATACCCCGAGGCCACGGCTGGGCACTGCGAGCCCCCTCCCGCACGGAGCCAGACCACCACCGCAGGGGTGCAGCCAGGATCTTCCAGCATCCCGATCACCACCCCAGGGATGCAGCCAGCGTCCTCTGGCACCCAGGACACCACCCCAGGGGTGCAGCCAGCACCTCCAGATACCCCGAGGCCACGGCTGGGCACTGCGAGACCCCTCCCGCACGGAGCCCAGCCCTCCTGGTGCTGAGAGAGTCCCCGCTGAAGCCACTCCTGGTGCTCAGGGGACACAGATGCCACAAGCACCAAGGGAGGCAAGGCTTTGCCTAGCACACAACTTGCCCTGGCAGGCCAGCGAGCAGTGGGGATCCTCTTGCCAACAGCCCAGGGAACGGAAAGTCCTCTTGAAGCTGGTGCCAGGGCAACGGCCTCTTCACAAGAGCCGGCCATGTCCTGGGGGTCCTTGGTCTCCAGCAGTGCCCCTGACCACTACGTGGAGACGGTGGAGGCTCTGCGCCAGATCAGGCAAATTGGATTCTGATGCTTCGTGCCCTCTGAGTCCAGTCCACGTCCTTCCCAGAGATGCTGGCGGGAGCCTGTCTCGCCAGAACGAGGAGGAGTTCGATGGGAATGAACTACGGGGCCAGCACGATGCCGGGGTGGAAGGCGGCATCTCGGCAGCTCAGGAGCTGCCGGCGTCCCCGGAGGACAGGAGGGTG
>NW_010432628.1:0-314 GCF_000710305.1 Buceros rhinoceros silvestris | reverse complement strand
GGGGGGGAGGAGCCACCAGCTGATGCGAATCCCGACAGCAGGCTGGACACTGGTGAAGTAAGAGCCCTGCTGCCCGCGCGGGGGTTGGGCGGGAGCTGCCGCGGCTGTGCCCGTGGCTCTGTGAGGCCCCGTGCAGGACAGCTCTGGGAGCACTTCCTCGTTCTGTCGAGACAGTGTAAGGTAAGGACAGAACCCCAGAGTCGTTTGGGTTGGACAAGACCTTTGAGATCATCCAGCCCAACCGTTAACGCAGCACTACCAGGTCACCACTGCCCCCTGTCCCTCAACACGTGCTTTAAACCCCTCCGGGGACG
>NW_010432627.1:2950-3199 GCF_000710305.1 Buceros rhinoceros silvestris | reverse complement strand
AATGCAAACCGAGGTGTGAATTTCTTCCTTCTCTTCTTCTCCCCTTTTTAAAACCCTTCTGCCTCTGATAAGGCAGACGGAATCGTTACGGTAATTCGGGGAGTGGATACCTCGTACCCTCAACCCGTAACAATTTGATACATCAGACATTTTGAAACACAAATACTTTGGAAGACATCTGGTGCATTATTAGATCTATTTTTCTCCTAAACAATACGGCAGGGGGATTTCTGCATTTCTATAAACACT
>NW_010432627.1:0-2860 GCF_000710305.1 Buceros rhinoceros silvestris | reverse complement strand
GCTCCTAAACAATACGGCAGGGGTATTTCTGCATTTCTATAAACACTGCTGATTTCTCCTCTTATTTTTTTTTTATCCAAAGAAAACATCGGAAACATAGGTGATTAGGCTTGGAGACAGAATTAATTTTAAAAGAAAAGCATTTTAAAAATCAGTAATTAGCAAAGTAAAAGTGGAACTGTATCTAACAGTTCCTTCAATGGGTTTGGAATATTCTTGTGTGGTTTTATATGTAGATGGCATAAATGATACAGGAAACCGATAAATCAGTCAATATTTACTAACGCACTTCTGTTTATGCAAGTATTCTGATATTTAACTCCTGTGTAAATCAGTTTTAAAATTAGTCAGAGGAAAGAAAATTTCTATTTGCTCCCGTTATTAAAAACGACTGTATTAAATTAAGCTCAAAGAGTTGAAAAGTGGCCAATAAGACACTAAGTAATTTCATACTGGGTTTTACTGTAATATATATTTTTTCAATTTCTGTGTATTTTTCTATGTAAAACTAGTATATAATTCTATGGGGGAGAGATTATTTTTTGTGATAGTCTATACACATCTATCTATTTGTCTACTGCTGATCCAGGAAGAAATCCTATTTTTGTGACTGTTGAAGTCAATAGTTGAAGTTCTTCCCTTTGTTCCTCCAACAGTTGTTGACCTGTTCTCCCATGGATGAGAATGTGCACAGCTTTTCCTCCACCTCCTTTGGAAAAAAACAAGTGCCTTCAGCTTTATGTAAGACTGCTTGAAAGAGGAACAAACACTGAATCTGGGAATAGTCACCCCACAGAAAACCAGTCTGATTTTCTTCCTCTTTCCCATTGCCATACACTTCCTACCTGTGTCTTCTGCTCTACTACGGCACACCAACTGAAAATAAATTTCTTGCTTCAGGTCTCCATCTGTAAATGATTTCTAGGACACAAGCTAGGACACGTGATGAAGTGTACACAGATTAGACAGGTAAGCTTTGCTCAGTCTGGACACCTCTATCTCAACATGATGGGAAAGTCTTCCTGGAAAGATGACATCTTTGTGGAAAACTCCAGATGCAGAAGCAGCAGCTGAGATTCGGCTAGTCATACCGATGTGTTTAGCCTTGTGGTGAACCAGGTCTTTGTGCTGCTGTTTCAGAATACAAATACTGGCATCCCAGTTTGAAAACACTGCTCTCTATATACCAGAGAAGAAAAGAGCAATGGTTATTGCATGCAATTATGGGAAGAAACTGTGAGAAGGCTTAGCGGCTATTTCCACAAATACAAAAAGCCATGCTGTCATTACTTGGTTGCAGATGGAGTAGAGCCAGCATATCAAACCACCAGTAAGTCTTCACTGATCAAATTGCTGTACATATATTGTTCCAAAACCTCGATAAACAGAAGCAAAAGTAGGTCTGCATGAAACTGCAGTTGCTGCATGTCCAGGGAATTTTCACAGTGTTCTCTGCCGTTCTCTAGCTCCTGAATTTTGTGTTGAGAGTCCCTGGGCTGGTCGTCACTTTTAATTACTAAACAGTGCCTTGATGAAAATATATGCCAGCCTCAAGAAAATCTGTACATAGAAGAATGAACCATATCTCTAGAAACCTGTTGGATATCTTTGTTACTTGTTAGGTCAATTACCTACTCCCTTTTTTTTTTCCTCTTTTTGTCTTAGGAGCTAGCCAGTACATTTAGAAATATAGCCGTAGATCAATACAGCATTATTTTGCAGTATTATTTTGCAAAATCAAAGAAAAATCAGTAACTTATAAAATTTATAAAATTTTAAAATATCTGTTTATAAAATTATAAACAGATATTTGGATGGAGTGATTCAAGGAAGGTAAGTGTTTATTTTCTTTGTGTCATCTAACAATCAATAGACCATATCTGAACTTTTATTGTTCGTGTTTTTTTATCTGTCTAGATGTGATCAATCCTCTTATGCAACACTGGAAATTACTAAGTAAAGTATTTTGAATATCTCGTTAAAAATATTTGTCCTGCAAATTTGTGTTTGCCTTATCCCAGGCAAATAAGAAAGAGAAAGGAGTCCAAAAGCCTGTGGTCCTACGTAGTGCACTCATTGTCTGTGTAGCCGTAACAAATTAACACCAGGCCCCTGATGCTAGAAAGGAATTGTCGCTTTTGTGATTATGGTTGTAATACTACACTTCACATCTGTTAATCATCAGTAAGTCTGTCCCAGAAAGTAGCTTGGGTTATAATCCAGCACTTAAGCCCACTTGATGGTTCTATTGGAGCAGATAGTAGTTTACAAAATTATCTGCCTAAATTTTCCTCTAGCTCCCTCTTTTCCAATTCCTCCTGCCTGTGAAGTATAATTTGCTCTGTGCTCCAAATTTACTTTTTTCTTCCCAGAGGTGCATTTTCCTATGGTATTTTAATCCTGCCACTAGCATGTTGCCTCTTCACAACCACCTTTTTTTTTTCTCATTTTGAAGAATATTCAAATGGGGAAGGCTCTATTACTCTGTTTTCTGTCTCACCCACACATCTTTACATGTTACACAAAATTAGGAAAATGCAAGTTCCTTTTCTTTTCACAGTTTTTCATGTCACTCGTTAAATGGTTAGCATGGAAGCTTGAGCCCACGCAATCTGCAAAGAGCCAAAGACCTGCTCTTCACAACTGAACCCTTACTATTTCCTGACAACATGACCATAAAATACATTCTGTTCACCTTTAAAAATAGCCAAGACTATCAAGGAGTTATCATTACATTTTTTAAAGCCTCACTCTTGGAACAGATATTTCTTGCTGGCAGAACAGTCACAGATAAGAGAAGACTGTGGATATTGTATACCTGGACTTGCGTAACCCTTTGACACTGTTTCCCATAGCATTC
>NW_010432626.1:5560-18769 GCF_000710305.1 Buceros rhinoceros silvestris | reverse complement strand
AAAAATAAAATTTAATTTAAATTTTAATTGCAATTAAAATTTTAAAATATTTTGATTTTAAAATGCTACTTTTGTACTTTGATTTATGTATTTGAAGAAATACTATTTTTTTAATATTCATGATTTTTTCTTTCCTTTTTGTCTTAGCTAAACACATAAAAGAATACATTTGTCATTTCACTTAAAGGAGTTTACTGTGGTTGTTTTACCAGGCATCAAATTACTGAAATTAATTTACTTTTAAAACTGGTTTAAGTAAAATAAATAGAACTTTGCTATATATATGAGTCCATATGAACCAACATCTACAATAGGAAAAAGAAGGAGGGGGAAAGACATAATAGAAAAGAATCAACATAAAGAAAGTCAACTTCTTCGGCACTGAGTTTAGTATTTTGCAAGTGTTAGTTAATTCTTAAAAAGGTTTATGCTCATTCTCTAGCTGAATTAACCGATACTGTTTATAAACAAATCTGTATTTAATTTTTTTTTTTAAACTGAAATAAAAAGCTGAAAATCATCATCCATGTTGGAACTCGATTTCCTGGGCATTTCATCCAGGTCACCACCCAGTCAGCTGCACTAAAAACCCATAAAGAAAGCTAATTTGTACATTAAACTGCTGTAACACTCCCTTTGAATAAATTGAGCCCAGAAACAAAATTCAGAAATTCACCTCCTTCTTCCTCCAGCTCTAGTCTTTTGGAAGTAAACTTGCAGTCATAGCATGAAGGAATTTTAGAAATTCTGGATATGCAGATATGCAAAAGTTCTGGATAGTGGGTATGCAAGTGTCTCCACCTTAACCAGCTGAGCCCTTGGATACAACGATACATTTTACCGGACTCCCACACAGCCTCGCTTAAAGCGAAACACCAAAAGGATTAAGAGTGAGTAAACACATTATTTATGACACAGTGCTGTAGAGAACCACAGCTCAGAAAGAGGCGTTTCCAACATCTGTTCTCGTAACAATACTCTTGGCTTGCCCATGAACTCTTCTAAAACCTTGCCATTAAAGTTATATGACCTTTGAACTACAAACAGCTTTTGAAAAAGTTAAATTTTCACACAGGAAGCATTCTTGTTCTTTAATTAGTTCTTCGCCAAGACAGGCAAAATAGAAGATGTTAAAAACTTATTCTCTCCACTAAAACAGGTGAAAATTAGTAAAACCATCAGAATATAAGCTGATGCAGTGGAAGTGGATAACCTTCAGTATTAGTATTATGTGTATTTGTTTTGTGTGTGCTTTTAAAAATTATTCTTCAGATACATAAAAAGTAATTTAATTTGCTTTTGTCAAATATGCACATAAGCATGCGACTCCAAAGAAAAAAAAATAGGTCAGGTACGACTCTCTCATTCAAGGGGTTGATGCTTGTCACTCAACAGAATCAGAAAAAAAAATACATCAGCTTCTCAAATAATCAATCATACGAGGTTCCCTAAGCCTCCAGGCTCTCCAGACTCACGCCCTACCCCACTGCCTCTCACACCTTGGTTCCTGTGCAGCAGGAAAGGCAAGTGTTGGATGGGACTAAGTAAAAATCAGTTCAATGAAAGACTTTTTTAAAACAATATTGAAACACAAAGGCCTAGAAAGAAGAAAATGCTGATGGGTTTTTTGCCTTGGTCTTCAGGTAGACTTTTGCTACATGAAGGAAGTCTCTTTAAACATAATAAGTACTGCTAAACTACATGGAAAACCTTCCATAGGTACAGGGATACCTGTTCACACAGCGATACCCTCCCAGACCTACTGGACATGACACGTGCTTTGTCAGAGAAAATCCTTTGCTTTTTTCAACAGAGTACCATGTTATGCTGTATGTAAGTGCAAGGTATGCTTTCTCATAGAACATTACAGACCAAGCATAAATCAGAATAGAGTCAATGTACCTGTGCAGATTTACAAAAGCCACCAGTCTGACCCTGTCATTTATTTCCTTCTTTAAGTAGCTGAGTTTCTGCAGCTGCTTCTATAATCACACAGCAAGCATTTGGTGCCTACAACAGCATTCTAAACACTGTGTGGCTACGAAATGGGCCATATACATTAATTTTCTGCCAACAAACAGAATTTACAGATATATTCTCATTCCTTCCCTAGCTCCTTATGCAGACCTTATACAGTGAATTACAGAGCACCTTTTCTTCCCACATTCCCCTTCTTTCTGTAGGAGGCATACTAGGAAAACAATACTCCTCAGCCCTGTGCACTTAAAACTAGGAACTTTTAAGTGCTCAAGGCCTTAGCACCCAAATTCCCTTTTGAAATGGAGATTCTCCCCATTTCCCCTAAGCTGCTCCAAAAAACCCACCTTTAGAGTGAGTGAGTGTGCATGTTAATTCTAAGTAATTTTTTGGCAGCAGATGAAGTGGTTTTAAGCACAGGATTAGAAAATGCAACTCTTGTTCCAAGAGAAGTAAAAGAGACAGTCTCATTCACACTTTTGCCCTTTGCATGTCATGCAAACTTCAGTCGTCTTGTGCTCACTGTTTCTGTGATATACAAACAGATGGGTTCTAAATTATTTTTCACAGAAATGCAACTTCCATTTTCTGAACTGACTACCTGCAATTCATCCTTTAGAATGCTGTTCCTGAGAGTTTAAAGGAAGAAAGAGCTTGAGAGATTCCCCACTTCATTTTTGCCAACCACATGCTTTTTCTTATTCAAATCCACCCTTAAAATCAACTGCTTCCATTAGTTCCACATTTGGCGCTCCTTCTGTAACATGCTTTAATTATATAAATATAAATACTGTAAAATAATACCATATATTGTATTGCATTATATATTGTATACATAGAGTATTTTGCATTAAAATATTGTATGAGCTTTTTAATGTTTCATTAAGTATTATTTAAATTTATCATGCTATCTAAATGTTTAAACAGTACCTGTAATACAACCAGTGAGTGTGGAGATTTTGAAGGGAATAATTATTATAAGATTCAAAATAAATGAAGAATACAGTAATATTAGGGACTAGAGAGCACATTTTGTGGAGTGCTTTGTTGTTGCAAGAGTACTTTGTTGTTGCAAGAGTACACAGGAGGTTATGATTCTCATAGGTATTGCAGACCTGTAGGTATTACCACAACATAAGAAGTTTAAGCATAACATTAAAAGGTCATTTATTACCTATCAACAAAAACAACTTTATTGCAGAGTACATTCCTGCAACTGCCACCAACAGTAGTCTCAAGAAAAAATGACATAACTATTCTGTTGGATTTCACTTGACATCAGGACATCTTATTTTAGTATCTAAGTAGTTATAGCTATAAATTCCTGCTTTACAAGACTTGACTTCATCACCAATGGAGAGGCTAAGATGTCAGTGTTGGCAGTTGCAATAATTCTCCCCCATTTGCTGATAGGCTGAGTAATGACAGGGCTGACCAGCACTTCCACAATAAAGTCATTAGAGTGAATAGTAACTACCGAGTAGTGATTAATAGAAAAAGTATTGGGAACCAGAAGGAAATTCAAAGAGATGAATGAGGATTTAAAGATGAGTGGAAAGGAGAGAAGAAAGGGCTTTCCTAACCAAAGACTCACAGTAAAACCTACTGCCATTCGCTGGCATTTAAAAGGCTTAACAGGGAAGCTGAATTCATGACATTTATAGGACCCGACAAAAGGAAAGCTGTGAATAAGCAGCAGGTGGAAAACGATGATGAAACAGCACTAAACCTTTGATTAGATACATAAATAATTTGTAACATATTTCAGAATGTCATTCTTTCCCCTCCCTTACCAGAGTTCATCCATAACATGCTAATTACTACTTTATCTTATTTTATCTATTAAATGTGTAAGTCATATTTAGCATTACAGCACCCTTTGTGTGCCCATCCCTTAGGCCAAACTCCTCTCTGAGCTGCTCTTTTCACAGTCCTGCCTAGGGGCAGGGTTTTATCATCACATGAGTTAAAAGTTACTACCAAATGCAGGTCTTGCTCACCTCAGTCCTAGCCGAGTTTCTCTGCCCTGCACCCTCCAGTTTCTCAGTCCCACATCCTCACCTCTCCTCGACCAATACAAGCACATCTGTGACTTGTTCAGAACCAACCTGGGAAGTAACCCAGTTTAAAAGAGATCTGGCAAAACTTTAAATTTGGCCAGCCTTATGCATGCACTCATCTGCCGAAGAGGATTTTTTAATTATTTCCCCATTCTGGGGGAGCTCCCTTGCTATACAGTTTTTCTGACATTATAGAGGGGATCAGCGTAGGTATGGAGAGACATGACAGGGAATGAGCAGGAGACACCTCTGGCTGTTTTTCAGGTTTATAGACTTTGGGAAAAATGAGGCTTAAATTTCTGAACATCAAAATAGCTTGGACGATATAAAGTGTTATGTACCAGTAAGAGTTTCAAAATTAGCACAATTACACCGGTGCAGTACATCTCACTGACTACAAGTTTTTAATTTCTTCCTCACTTCCACAAATCCTCCCTGTGGGAACCAGTCATGATTGTTATTATATTCTTTATCCATATGTTAAGATTTTTGAGGCAAATTCCAGCAGTGGCTCCATAATAGAAGTACATTTGGTATAAGGGCATAGAATCATGAAGCAAGGCATAGATAACAGTTACATAATATTAGTGCTGAACCAGTAACAAATCATTAAACTGATACCATCTGCTTCCCCAAACAACACAGAGCTCTCATCTTATACTCCGAACACAGATCTAGTAATAATAAATGCAAAACCATAGCCCTGAGGCACTTCAACTACAAATACTCGGGAATAATACATTTAGTGTGTCATCCTGGAAAATACTTCAAAAGCCTGGGAGAATTTTCCTTATGAGGTGGAAAACATCCTCCTTTAACACATTCTGCAGCACGGAATGTCCTAGTATAATGTAGTGCCAAAATTAGAGCGAGATAAGGGAGAACAGATTGTAGAAAAAAAAATGCATGGCAGAGTTATTCCAAGTGCCTGGATGGGTTCAAAGAAAGCAGCCACAAGTTCCACAAATTAGAATGTTATTAGGAACTCTAAGACTCATGAGGTACATGCTTCATGCCCAGCTCCTCCAAGCCTTTTAAAAGCATGGAACTCAAAATCAAGGCATCAGCACTTATTTCTTGATAAAACAGTAACTGCTGACAAAATTAATAAAAATAAGAGCAAATTACTAAAAATAATGATATTAATAATAGAGTACTTCATCAGTTTGAAAAGTCATGTTGTTCTACTAGCTGTATATAGGTAAGTTGCTGGATAGAAGATGGTTACAAAGCAGGAGGAGGACATGTGTAAGAAAGGGCAGAAAATGCTGCCTAGCAGGGAGAAATAAGGTGTATGAAATAGCTCTGAGAGCACAGAGGTGAGAGGAAGAGAAGGGAGAAGAGGTGCTCCAGGCACTGGAGCAGAGATTCCCCTGCATCCCATGGAGAGGAACATGGTAAAGCTGGTGACTGTACCCTGAAGGCACTACAGCCAGTGCAGAGCCCATGCAAGAGCAGGTTTGTCCTGAAGGACTGCAGCCCATGGGAAGGACCCACACTGGAGCGAAGGAAAAGCATGAGGAGCCCTTACGGAACGACCACAGTCCCCGATCCCTCATATACCCTGCACTACGGAAGAGGGGAAGGTAGAGGTGTTGGAAATGGAAAGGGAGGTAGGGGGAAGGTGTTGTTTCAAGCATTTTGTTGCTTTTTCTTACTACCTAAATCTGTTTCAATTGCATAAATTAAATTCATTTTCCCCAAGTTGAGTCTGGTTTGCCTATGATTGTAATTGGTAAGCCATCTCCTTTTCTTTTTCTTGACCCGTAAGCTTTTCTATCCTACTTATCCTGGTGGAGATTGAGGAGAGGGATTGAAACAGGGGCTGGGTGAGCACCTGGCTCTTTAGCCAAGGTTAACCCACCACTGTGCTTTTTAAAGATATCAAAATAACTGTCACAACATACGACATAACTGCTATACACATTCTGTGACAATAAAACACAGATTATGAAATTTTATAGGACAAATTCATTAAGTCACTACCTCTACAGCAATACGTATTACAAAGAAAGAATTTATTGAAACAGAGGAATTCTCACAGGCCACTAGCTTGTGATACTGGATCAATAATTTGCAACCTATGGCATGAGAGATTTTCTGAACCTAACAGAATGACTGCAAAGGGAACACAATCTGTTGGATCGATAATCCACAATTCAAAATCATTTAATAACATTTTTAGTTAATAATTCATATTTTTAAAGTGTACTTAAAGTCACTGTGATATAGTCTGCAGTGCAGGGAGGTGTTTCTTCCCAGTTTGCTTCAGGATTTACAAAATATTCAACAGTACTATTGTGGAAAAATAAAAAATACTTGCTGCAAACATTACAGAATAAGATTTGGCTTTTATTTAAGAATGTTTAAATATGACATCGTATTGCTTTTCTTTCACAGTGGTAATAGGCTATCATCATAAGGAGAAAATTAAGAGGAGCATGGGAGAGAATTTACCATTTCATAAAGCCACTGTGGGCTCATCTCTCTGCATACCACTTCATATTAAGTCATGAAAAATTAAAGGCAAAAACGCATATTACTATCAGTTATGGTTTTATTAAAACTAACAGAATTAGAAATAAAGCTATTTAGATTTTTAGAATACTGATATTAAGGGCTCAGAATCTGTTCTGGAACATCTGAATAAATACAAGAAATTGATTTAAGACTACAAAAGTACAGCTGTCACACCTCAAACTTCTATGTTTGTCACATGCTAATGTGACTTCTCTTATATTAATAAGCATAACACACTATTGTGTCTATCTTCCTTCACAGTCGGACAGGTCAGTCGAGGATTTATTTAACACTAGTACTCCTGTGTCACCTAACTGATCCTCCATCAACGCTTTTCCGGCATCCGTCAATACCATCAACAATTTGGACAATTACTACAGGTGCCATTTTCCCCAAAATATCTTTTTCATAACAATATTTTCTTTAACTTCCTACCGCTTAAACAATTGAAGTTTAGTCCACATAAACCAGACTCACCTTAGAAAAGAGTAAAGGTGCTGTTTAGTAATTTTTATGAGTAATGGGAGTTCATAACACGCACATCATATCTACGTCAACCTCTAAAACAAAACCTCAATTCTTTTCAATTTATTTCATTATCTTGAAATTAAATTCTCTTTACACTGACTACTAAGCAGTGTCTTAATGCTGTCTGAAGGTGGTATCAATAAAAGCATTCAGAACTCAAAACTAAAAAGCAGAAATTGTCATGCAGCACAGAACTCTCAGCACTAAACACAAGTACAACTTTCCCCAATGAGCACCAATATCTCAACATTTAGAACATTCTAATACTTAAAATATCTTATTTGTATTTTTAATAATCCAATAATTTACTCCAAAGATTAATGGCCTCTGCTTAAATGGTTTACTGGTGGGTTACACCTCAGTTAAGAAGATAATGGTGAAACAATACCAGAGTCTGAAGAACCTACTTCTCCCAAATCGTGAAGTTGATTCAATTCAAGATGGTCAGTGAGGCTTACAGCATGAACCAGTTGACAGTATGAACAAGCTAGCAAGTGCTCTAAGTTACACGAAGAGCTAAATGTCAGAACCGAAAAGGCATAACAGATACGATTTTTAAAACCATCTGCTCTACCTTTCATGCTGCGCCAAACATTAATATTGCCTCTATTCTTATTTTGTAAGCAAGCAGCTGGATGAGATTAAGCCTCTGTACTTCAGTTCCCCATTAAAATTGAGCACAACTGCAAGGTACCCTCAGATGCCTGAAATATTAACAAATTTTATAAAATAAGCATATGCAAATGTCCCACTCAACAGGAGATGTAAAAAGAAAATCATGAGAGTGAATATATTGTATTCACTTCGATTATAATAATATTGCTCTATGAATGAACAATGTTTGACAAAATTATTAAGTCATAATTTCAGAACTTGCTTTTTGTCCTTATATTTTAATTTTTAGTAAAGAGGTATAAAGATAGCAATTGAACGCTCTCTACACTTTGTAACTTGATCTCAACTTCATTTTGATCTCCTTCAAAATCAAGAAATATAAATCCAAGTTTTACTTTGTAAATTTTTTTTTTTCACCATATGGGAGTAGTGAAATAATGGAATATGGTAAAATCATAATCAGAATTTTAAAAATTTAAGATGAAGAATACCTGAGAACTCATTCAATGACTATAAAGTCATCTGTGCCTCTGTACAACATTTATTTCCCACAAAGAAAAGCTTGAATAAACTTTGCAAGCATTCCGTTCGTGAGATTACTCACTTGATGATTTTTCAACAATACACAGAATTTTGTTTGCAGTCTGTCACAAATATCTTCAAGAGTAATGCTTTTGGCAAATGTAACACTGAAGATAAATGAAAATATCATTCTATATTTGGCCAAAAATGACATACGGACTTCCACAGTTTCTCACTGTGACATAACAATCATTTCAGTTACCACAGCTGAGATCAGAGGTGCTGTACCCCATAAACAGAAGGGTCAAATTTATGGATGTCTTTAAACTAGAATGTTTAGTCCATCTTTTAAAAAAAATCATTAGTAAAATATAGAACTTAAACAGTGATATTTTGATCTGTTGTTTGTTTTGTAGTTTCATTTTCTTAAATAAACATTATTCTGATAAACACAAGCCTTTGTTGCAGGGCAGCCATCACTGATTCAAACTTCCTTTCTATGAGGTGTTTCAACACCAATCTCAATTCATATCTCACATTTACACAGGGAATGGATAAGTATCAGTATGTGGGTTAAAAAAAGTTTGTACGTCCACAGTATTATAAAATGTAATTTAGAAATATCCTGTGTTGCAAAACAAAGTTGCAAATTAAAGATTAGCCTGCTGTTATAGAGATAAAAAGAAAAACTCAATATAAGTTCCAGTCAGGCCAAAACCAGAGTAAATGGATTAGAAGAGTGATCTAGAACATCCATCTCTTCCTTAACATTCTGATTTTTGCTGAGGTTAATCCAATAAAAAGGGAGATAATAGAAGCATGACACTTGTAACAAAGTATATCACCCGAGAAACAAACAAAAATTAGAAATAATAGCATCAGGAGCAGAAGGATTTTTTTTAATATTTCGCCTGTTATTATTACCAAGCCAAATAGCAAAGTCACCCTCAAGTTAACTGAAAAACTCTGAGAAATTCTTCATACCTGAAATGAATATTTCTGATAAAGGAGCACTTTATTACAACCACTTCATCATTTCACTTGAATGTCTTCTACTTATCATCATAACATTAACACATTTCTAGCTGAGAGATGTATGTAGGCCAACATTACAGAAGATAATGTTTCCCATGGTCATCAATAAGTTAAAATTAGAGCTACAGTGGAAAGAATAGTATATACCCTTCCTAATAGATTATTGTAGAGATTTGCACCAGGAAAAATGAAAATAATAATTAAAAAAAAACAAACCAAAAAAACCCACAAAAAAGCCAAACAAGACTGGTATGAATAAAATATAAATGGAAATCTTTGTGTGTGAGCACCAGCATAACAGCAAAACAAAGATTTTAAAGAATGGCCTATATTGATAGTGAAGGACATTATTCCCAGGACACTGCTTCCAGGAATAAGGTTGAGGAATGTGATGTTAAGACCAAAGATCTGTCCAAAGACCAGTTTGTTGCCATCAGTCAAGAGGAACTGGCAACCCTTGTCTTGAGTGTCATGCACAAGTGATCATGATCAGATCACACAGACACAAACATCTTAGTTCATTTCAGTATGTAGCTTTGAAGTCTAAGTGTATACAACTTGCTTAAACATTTGGTAAATAAATAACACCTTCCCCTCCCATAAGACCTTGCACTGAGTTTAGCTATACTATTTTTCCTACATTATATTAACATGTACTTTACAAGTACATTTGAAAGTAAATGGATCTCCACAACACTCCAAATCTGGTCCCTAAAAGTAAATCACTTTGGTAATTAAGCTACAAGTAGAGAGAAAAATAGAATAAAAGTCTGTCTTGTTTCAGTGGGTTTAGACTCCAACCAATCACTAATTAACTGACAACAGAATAGTGAAAAATCCTAGTTCAACCTGACACAGCATTGACACTTTTTTCATACTCAATTCTTGAAAAGTTGGCTCATCTTTACATACTTTATCTTCTACTAGCCATGAGTTGTCTTTTTCAGTTAGGGAGCTGTCTCTGAAAATAGTCATCTTCAGGCAGCCTGTTGACCTATAGTGGTTCAAATGTGCTTCAGAGATCTTAAGAACACTTTTTCTTTATTTTCAATATCTTTTTACAAATTTTCTAGATCTAAATACAATGAAGTAATAGAAAGTATATAGTAAGGTACAGCTTGCTACAAAACCCTAAATTGAGCCTGTGGGAGGGTGAGGTTTTATTTAGACCAAATGAAAGCTTAAACCATTGACACAATTTTTTTATTTCAGAGTCATGTTCTTTGTCATTGAATACTAACTCAATAAAATATAAAGGGGATCTGCCAACAGGGAATAAAACTATATGAATGGTTAAAACCAACTTCTCTTCCCCCTCCCCACGCCAAGTCATCCTAGCTTAGAAGTTTTTAAATTATGACTTTGTTACACCAAGGCCAAGAAAATGGTTAACTTTATATACTTCTATATAGAAGTTAACTTTCTATATCAGCACAACTTGCAATCCCAAAACTACTGTGCCACCAGACCTCTCATTCATATAAACATGATGTGTTCAAACCTACAGCATAATATTAGTAATATTAAGCGAGAGAATCACATCCTAATCCACCAACAAGCCGCTGACATTAAAAGAAAACAGAAATAATAGTAAAAACCATGAAAGGTAAGACATTTATGCAATAGGCTTCAAACTACTCCTTGTAGTGAAGTTCTTGTTCTCGGTAAGACTGCCAATGTTACTGATTTTCACCATTTCTCCATACACAAGCCCATCATATCTGACAAGCACATTACAGGCTGGTCACCCTAAACTGTGAGTCCCACATGGACAAGTGGAAAAGATTCAGCATCCAAAAGAAAATCACCTGTTGCCAGCAGCAAGTTCACTATATTCCAATACACTCCTCAGCCTTCCTGAAGCCACCAGAATCATGACAAGCTTCCTCTATTCCTTTTAGAACGGCTGTGTTATCTCTTCCTCTCTTTTCCTTCCTGCTCCACCCCACCCCCCAGCCCCCGTTTATTTATTTATATAAGAAAATACCCTGGCTGTTACTGTTGCATTTTTTTGGAGGTAGAAACTACCAAGTGCAAGCATATGTAACAATTGAAGCAGCATTGCTGTCTTCAACAGGTATGTATACCTTAAAGGTCTTAAAATTGTAATTTTAATCTTGATAAAGACAAACTCATTTGAAAGCGTCATTTGGATTTTATATATATCAAATAATCATACAAATAATTTTCAGTGTTTGAAATAACTCTAATTTGAAATACCTGTCCCTGGGGACAGAGAAATAAACTAGATACTCCTCAGATAGCTTGGAAAGCCAGGCAAACAGGTACCTCCTCTGTGGGCAACATATTGTCCTGAAATATGCATATATTCCCTAGCAAGATAGGTAGACTATATCCTGGCAAGTACAAGATAACCATAATAAGTAAGATTGACTTTACTTAAGTAGAGATATTTTATATCTATGGGGTTTATTCTGGTGTAATTTACTCCATGTGTTTTATTTTATACTCAGTCTTCACTATTTTGTTTACTGAATGAGACAGGAACACAAAGCTGTGGGATTCTTGCAAACATCTTTCTTGGATCCCAGACTGCAGACATCTCCAGAGAAGAACAGAAAACTCTGAGCACAAAGCTATAGAAATCACCTTGATCTTTCCCCATAAAGGCTGTACATTGTTCACAAGGTGTATCCACATTATAACTCAAAAAAAAAGTTAATATTTAGTGTCCATGTGCCACTGGGAAAAGTTAATGTCTTCATCTTACAGATTGGTTACTGAATCTCAAAAAGACTACAGAAGCCTTGCTCAAGGTCAGGGGAATAGCTGACAGAGCAGGGAACTGAAATTAGGTCTCTTTGCAAGCTAGTGTCTAGCTACACTGTGACAAAACAGATCTCCGTGAAGACACTGAGAGAACCTGAAAATTTCTGTCTTTGAAAAAGGAGTTGATTTACATACACTTTGATCTTCTCAAGGTACATGCCTGCACTGGACAGCAGAATAAAGAAAACCCAATAACATACAGCATGTTTGTTTGCTTGTTTTTAATTAATATAAATGAAGCAAATGTTCCTCTTTTGACTAAGCCTTTCCAGAAAATAGCTTATAATAGCTCGGGTCAACTTTTTAAACATTATAAAATTATTTTCAAAGAAACCATGAAGAAGAGGTATATAAAAAAAAACTTTCAGAGCAAATGTATACAGACACATTGCTGTAATAAGGTTGTTGTGCTATAAGCTACCCTTGTTAAAATGTTAATGAGTAGCCTGCCATAGGCTTGCTGAATTGCAGTTTATTTCTGAACAGGTCAGCATTTTACAGTCCCTACCCCTCTGACCCTGATTTAGAGTGCTTTGTTCAATAGTTGAAACTCTTTCAATGAATACTAGGTCTTTTAAGTGAAATACTATAATGGAGCATGTTGCACAAGGACATATTTTAAAATGTCACAACCAAAAATAAAATGGTTTTTAAACTGGGTATTAGAATTAAGATGTTGAGGATTAATTTATACACATTCTCACACAGAATGATACCAAAAGTAGCCATCCCAAATGTCAAATTAGTTTTGAGATTTCAACCATTAACCTTTTGGTAGAATTCCATCTAAAATAGCGGTTGCAGGTACAACTTATTTTGCAACCAAGCATTATCAGAAAGATATTGCAGTGCCCCTACTCCTACCCTACTACAGCAATTTAGAACAGTAACTTCCAGATGCAGCCTTGAATGTTATTGCAGTACACAGTAAGAGGTGCATCTGAATAACAAAATTATGATAATGCAATTTGATTATAGTAGGGAAAAATAAGAATAATACTGAAATACAATTAACTGGGCAGCTCTAACTGGGAGCTACTGTGGCTTGGCAGCATGTGCTCCTAAAACATAACTTAAAAAACCCCAAATAATTCATGTGGTAAACTGACCAAGATTTCTTAAAGTATTTTCTTTGCAGGTAATTTATTTTCTTAAGAGTCCA
>NW_010432626.1:0-5470 GCF_000710305.1 Buceros rhinoceros silvestris | reverse complement strand
TGCTGTTATTCATTTCTGTTGTAGTGCTTCACAATGGACTGCATCCTTGGATGATCCTTGAATAAATTCTGCTTGCATCAGACCTGTGCATCTGCTCAGTCTGAGAACGTATTGAAGGAACCAAAAGCATCTTTCAAAAGAGACTTCTAAAATGAAATGGGTATACATTAATAACACACACCTCAGCTTTTTTTTTGTCAATTACGCTCAGAAAAAAGGAAAAAAACCCACTAGTTTTCATGGATCTCATTCAAACAAGTCTACGAAGGGTTTTCAATTCATCTGTAAAAAGAAAACTCAATCTTCATCATATTTTTACTTCCCCCAGGATCTTTTAAGCTACCTTTTTCATACACCTACGTATGTATGTATATGTGTGTACAAATTAACATATAGAAAGAGGATGTTAACTTATTTTTTTTTCTTCTTTTCTATACTGCAATCTTCTAAATTTTCTTTTGTTCTCAATGCAAATGGTCATTGGTTCATCTTCTCTCACCCAGGACAGTTATGTCAAATTACTTGACTAATATGCATGCATTTCCCACTAAAAGACATTTTAACTGAGAGCTGTCACATCCATCATCTCCACTCGGGCTGGTTAAAATTTTTATCTGCCTTCTTGAATTAATTTCAGCTTGCCTGAGCCCAGCAGGGGACTTTAGAGTGGTTTAGTTAAATTCTTCATTTTGAAAAAGCATTTAGAGTCCTTCTATTTAGATTTTTCTCCTGCATCTAATTTTTGTTACACATTACTGAAACAATGAGGTAATTATACATCCAGTGAAGGGGGGAGGAAAAAAACCAGACAGATGGGAAACAGAAAAGAGATTACCCAATTCTGACATTTTCCTGGGAAAGCATTTTTCCCTTGCTTTCCTGCTTTTTATGTGGTTCTCTGTTATTTTACAAATTATCTATAACCACAGTTAGATGTGATTAAGCTAAAAAGAAAATACACAGAATGTAAAGAAAAAATGAGAAAGGAGAACACTAATTGACAGTTGAAACAATAAGAGAAGGGAAAAGATAAACTAGGAATGAAAGATTCTGTCACCTAAGTATTTTATAAAGATCGTGTCTGTGACAAAGCTGAATATAACTAAGCCAATAATTTATCCTTTTTAAAGCACTCCTTCAACAGTTTGCTTTTAAGGCAGCAAGTACATGTACTGGTAGGTGAGAAAGTGCAGGCTGTGAATTGGATGGGAGGGATGTTAGAGGTTGAGTAATGATAGTAAAGGAGCTAAATCTATTCCAAGCTGTATAAAACAACAGTGACCTCTGGGAATATATATCCCATGATCAGTACTAGACTCTTCATAAATACATTGTCTTATGTTGAACATCACCTCTGTATATTCTAACCATGTTAATAAACACTACAAAAGCTCAAAGGAAAGATAATACATAGAGATGCTATAGCTAATCTATAATAAATACTGCTATCTGCACAAATATGCTCGTAAATTCTGTAAAATTCACAGGGCTTCCAAACACTTCATTTGTATGCTTGCCTTCTTTATCATCTTCTGTTCCTGAGATAACAAACCCACAGGATCACTGAGTTGAACAGGCAAAATGCATCTAAATAATTAAGAGGTGATGGTTTCAATAAGTTTTCAAAATCAAACTGATGATACACAAAGTTTCAGTGTCAAAGGGAGCAAATGAATTTAATATTATTTACAGAGCTTGAAGGAATATATCCCAAACCGTAAAGGAAAAATTAAAAAAAAAAAAATCAGTCAGGCCCTACAGAAGTACCCAAAGGGAATGCCTTTACTGTTTAACTTCTTTAAAAACTGCATTTGAATTGGTAACTGCAATATTCCTTGGAATTGTACACCTAAAGCAGAGGAACAGATAGGACAGGGATATACCAACTATCTTTCAGTTCTGAGGCTTGTTGAACTAAAATTCTGTTCAGACTAGTAAAGACTCGTGGATGTCTTCACAGATAAACCATCTGCAACAGTTCCCACAATCCATGTAGCACTGGTAAGGGTGACCCACAGAGGATGAGCCATGGCCTTGAGGCATATTGCGTAAGTTCGTAAGAGTTGTAAAGATGGCTCTGGAAACCATGAATTCCCAAAGGAAAATAACTGGGTTTATATGTACTGGTTCCACTGGGAAGGGGTCACAATACGGATAAATTCCCCTTATTCTTATTGAATTCAGAGAGAGTTCTATATCCATGCCTTTGAGTTGAGTTACTGTATTGCTACTCCTTAAGTATACAGTCAATCTGATCAAAATAGCTGTTAAAGAAAAAAAAAATCTACTGAAAGACAACTGTATTACAGTAAATGGGCTAGCATGAGGAACCAAAAAAAAATTGTTGTAAATACTGATTGAAAAAAATTAATATGTGTTTGTACTCAAGGAAGACAGGCAAACAAACAACAAAAAAATAGTATTTTTAAGCTTAGAGGCCTTAAAACTTACCAGTCTAACCATCTGGGAACTTTACAGCTATTATTATAAATTCTTATTTAAATGGCAGTAAAATCCGTTGCTGACATGAAATTAGTCATGCAAGGGCCTGCAGATGTACTACCTTCTGCCCAAGCACTGAACTTTGCTGCATGCAAAGTTCAAAAGTGTTCACTTGTTTAGACTGTGCGGGAATACAGAACGACAACAGCTCTAAGAATTTGTGGGGCAACAACAAGTAAGAGGTGGAGTAGTCCTGGAATTCATTACTTATATTCAGTTGCAAATGCTACTTTACTTATACAGGATTGACCACATTTTTTCTACCATTGCTGAATGTTCAAAGTAGACCACTGGAATGAGTCCTGTTCTTTCTTTTTATTTCCCCTTTTGTTAGAGAACAGCTATATGAGACAAAGCACTGGAAGAAGCTTATTAGAAGCACTGGCTCATTCTCACTAGAAAAAAAGCACAGGAACTTCTCTGATGCAATAATGAATTATATAAAATAAATCCACTTTAATATGCTAAAATAATTACCAAAATTAAATTTTATAGCAAGAAAATTTTACCTTATAAAGAGGTGTTACAGGAATACTTGAAGTAACAATATGAATTTATTAACAGGTTTTGATTTTGGAAATCATAATTAAGAAGACCTTTCTCCATACAGAAGCAGCAAACATTCCTATTTCATAGGACCACATAACTTCCTGACATCTGAAATTTGTATTGGTTCTCATCAAGATATAAAGATAGAAAAGCTCACTTTCAAAGGCAACAATCACATAGGGTCTACGTTCTCAAAGCTATTTGAATGTCTGTCTTCCTCTGAAGGACTATACATAAAAGACCCAAGCTTTAGGAATTTAAGTCCAGTTGACATTAACAAAGCCTACATATGCATAGGAAATGCATCACTTGGGAACCAAAATTATTCAGGTATTGTCTGAATTACACCAAAGATTACTTGACATATCCACTGTACAAGGCTATGCATTAGCTAGTAGAGCTAATATCTAGTTATTAAAGAGCCTTATTCCACAGCACTTAGTTATTTAACTCTAGAACGGCGATTATGCTCCTATCACTTGAAGAGAATCACCCCTATCCCAATAAAGCAGTATCATGAGTAACTAGCTAAATTAGACATTATCTTTGAGGCAAAGCATTATTTTTAAAGCACAGTCAGAAGCAAGCAGGAAAGAAATGCATGGAAGAAGCACCAAAAAGACTGGACCTGAGAGAAATTATTTGATCTCGGTACTTAGGGGAGCATGGTTCATTCTGTCTGGACAGGTACAAATGAGAAAGCAAAAACATGGCCCCACACCTACTTTTACTGAGTTGAATAGCTTTTACCTGTACTTTTTCTCAACACACTGAAAAGACAATGAGCATGTAAAATCTGTTTTCACAGGTTGCTTCTTCCCCACACTCATATGGGAGATTCTGTATGACAAATACCTAACAAAAAAATTTAAAAAGTATCGGTGAACAAGGTTAAATGCGACTCCTACTCAGAGTAGTGAAAAATCAAGAGGACCTTCCTCTGTAACAACTGTAAATGTATGCCAGCAAGACCCAGCAGACTGGAGAGATTAGGTTTGTTAGCAGATAACACGCTACATTCTGTCATTCTTACTCATGCTGAATAACACTTTTATCAGCTCTTATTTAAATAAGGTTCTGCTCAAGAAAAGTACAGATTCTCCCATCATCAATAAAGTACATAATCCTTGATCATCAGTGATCAAAGCTGAGAATGAAAATAAGTAGGAAAATCAGATGCCTTTCCTCAGACAGTTTATTTACCAATATGCCATGATTAACTGTCCACATCTATTAAAATTTCAATTTTATACTAGACAGTGGACTCTGCCAATGCTTCCTTTGCCTCGACAGCACCATTGTGCCTCAGCTCCTCCAAGCAGCGTAATGAAAAGCGCCTGACGGGTGACTTCCCTCCCTCCCCCCTTTGCCTGCCTTCTCCGTCAGCTATTTGGATTCATACACGCACAGCTCATGCATAAGCAAACAGGTGCAAGAGACCAGGGTCTGCCAAACCCCAAGCAAGCGCGAGGTACACATGTAGCTTGCTGATTGTGGCATGCTACTGATAGAAGGCGACAAGGCCAGACAATAGGTAGGGTCAGTAGGTGGCTCTTTGATTTTCCTGGCTCTCTACAGAACAGCAGCATGGGAATTTGCCTGTGGGGGACAAACGCTGCCTTTCCACGCAGAACATTAAAGCACTGGTGTTAGAAAACCCAACAAGCATCTGGAACATGGACTCTTTCTTATCAGGAAAACTGCTAATGCAAATCAAGACATATTCACCCCCACGCCTCCCTGTCTGCTTGTGAAGAGAAGATTAGCTGTGAAAACTTTGAAATAAAACAAATAGCTCTTAACGTATCATGAGTTTTCCACGTAAAACGAGATCCTCCAATAACAAAACATAAATATTCTTTTCCATCAGAAAGAGATTTCTCCTTTTTAAGAAGTTGTGGGGTTTGTGTTTGGGTTTTTTTGGTGGGGTTTATTTTTTTGTTTGTTCATTTGTTTTCTTTTTGTTTTTTCTCACCCTAGTAGACTTGGAATTAAGAGGTTTCAAAACACTTCAATGAACACTCAAGGTTCTGGTATTTCAGAAGATTCAGTTATGTTTAGATGCTGTTGGTAGGTTAGCCAGCATTATCTCCATCTCAAAGTACATACTCACTTTCAAATTTGTTACGTAGTTATTATTACTGTTATGTAGTAATTTCATTCAGATTTAAAACAAACCAAAAAAACCCCAAAATGAACAAACAAAAAAAACTTGAACAATAACAAAAAAAAATTGGGTACAGTACAGTAGCAACAAAAATTAGCTGAAATGTCTGAACTAAAAGTCACGGCAGAAACTGTACCAAGCTGACCAGCTTGAGTGTAACAGCATCAATTTATGACAGCAAGAAGTACTACCTTTTTTTGTGCACTTTTTTGTTGGTGTTGTTTTTTTTTTTTCTTTAGCCACATATTCAGG
>NW_010432625.1:21746-35957 GCF_000710305.1 Buceros rhinoceros silvestris | reverse complement strand
TAGCCCATAGAATAGTCCCAGCTCCCCTCTACAGCCGGCAGAGCACCTGAGGACAGGGAAGAGAGCCTTGCTTTGTCATCTTGTGTCTTGTCAGTTGTGATTTTTTTTTTCCTTGCTACAAATTTTGGAGGCACGAGAAGTGTGAATGGCAACTGTGCAGCAACCTGGTCCCTCTAGAAGAAATTCACTTGGACACTGCACAGTTTTTGTTTTGCATGCAAGTGCTTCTCAAACAAACTAATCTTGTCCCAACCAAGTTGCTGTTGCGCAGTGAGATCCGTGGCTTTGCAGAATGGTTACGGATGGGAGCAGCAGCCACGCGGGCTCTCAGCTGACACCAGGGCTGTAACTGGGGTTGCTGATTTCCACAGGCTACCCAAGGCTCTGCAGAAGACTTGTACAGCTGCAGAACTTAGCTCATCTCTCCTCATGTTTCTTGTCTCCCGGGATGGGCTTATTACATCTCCTTCCCTTCCTCCCCTTACTCACAGGGAGCTTTAGCTCTGGAGTCCACGTGGTCCTCAGGCAGCTTCACTGCAGCATCCTGGCTGGGACCGTACGTGACTCCCTACATTGCGCCAGCACTGGAAAAGCCACGTAATACCAATTTCCCCTACAGAAAGAACCAAATTAGCCCAGGCTGCTGCTGTCCTGTCCATTTGGGCCCCTGTAAATCCCTTTTGGCCCCCTTAGTCCTGGAGGGATGTGGATGCATATGGTGGATCTTGGTCAAGTGCTCTCAGGCTGTGACATACAGGTTAAGGAAGTTGGCAGACTTTGTGTGGCCTGAGGCTGTGAGGCAGCCAGAAATATTTATTCTGAGAGGTGTGAGGTGCTTCACTGCTCTGATGCCAGTTGTCATTTACCAAAGACAATTGGTTTGCTGTGTATTTGCATTCTATAATTGATTGGTTTTGGTGTCCAGGATGAGGTGAGCTCTGACTGAAGATAAAGGACTTCCTCCTGAGCAGGTTGTTTCACACCTAATAAAGCATGAGTCGACATTGCAGCCCCTCCTCCAGCTTTGCACCAAAAAGACCTGCCACCAGTGTGGAGGAGGCTTGCTGAACTTGCTTGGAATGGGTCACTGAGTTTGAAGATACACACCCTGATGGTTTAATCCTCACTTCCACAGGAAACCTGGCCAAAGATGACAACCTTATGGCGGGCATTATTTCATTACAGCCAAATTATTTTCACAGTGTTTAGACCACCTCAGGTCTTGTCTGTTTGCTCTGTGGTTGTCATAAATCCCCACGACAGAGGCATCCTGAGAACTGCACCTCAAACACTTGAGTATTACAAGGTGCAGAGTGTGCATGGTAAAGTGCAGCTTATCACTTTTGTATCAAAATCAAGTATTTTACTAACTTCTCTGAGGATGCTGCAGCTTTTCCAGAGTGCCTGGATCTGCAGCGATAGCTGCAGGTAAGAGCCCACTGGCTGCCAGCTGTATTTACCGGATGTATCTAGGAATATCAGTCCTGGCTCAGACCATGCTCTGGTTAGCCAAAGAGTCTGTTGGTACTGTTAACTAAAACCAGGTACCATGAGAAAAATCAAGAGCAGGACAAGCACGGATGACACTTCCCCTAATACTCTTCCAGCCTCTGACTCAGTTCTCCAGACTTCCCTCAATCCTTACTGCTGTGCCAGTCAGGTACTGTCTGAGAGGATCAGAGGTGAGAAGGCACCAGTGACAGCTACAGGGAGGACTGCCTAAGGTCAGTTATGGAAGGGATCGATGGTCTGTGTGCACCTGTGTTTGTGGGTGCATGGGGATCTGAGTAAAAGCAGCCTGAGCGGGGCAGTAGGCATCAGGGGCTTGTATGAGCAGCTGTCTGCAGCTGGAGAGAAGAAGGGTCTGGGGGGAAGCTACTGGATTAATGAGCATTGAGGGCCTGTTCCTGGAGGGACCCATGTTGTATGTATTTCTGTTGTATGTCTCACTAAGGACCTTCATTCCAGAGTGGAGAACAGGATAATGCTGTTGGTCCTGATTCCATCTGCAGCAATGCTGCTTTCTGGTTTTTTATATTTATCTGTGTAGCTGGCCACAGGTATACATACACACGTGTTTGTGTGTGTACATGCCACATTCAGCCTTGCCACTGGCTGGACCTAGGGAGGCAGAGCTGCACAGGCTACCAGGTTTAGCAACTCCAACTAACACTTCTCTCCTACTAAAGGAAGGAGGTAAGTTTTGCTACAGAACAAGGTTAAAATGCAGCCTTTGTATAGCAGTTACTTTTTTCACAAGCTATACTGTAGCTTATACTGGATACCTTATCAGCAGAAATACATATGTATTTTCTAGAGCAGCTGGATCTTTGCTGCGTTGCTGCGTTGCTGCTTCGGTTAATGAAGAAAGGGATGAGAGTACCAGGCAGTCTCTTCTAGACAGTGTTTGAATCTATCCCTAGATGATAGCTCTATTAGCCAAAGTGTTACAGTAATTAGTTTACCAGTCAGCCTCTGCAGGCTTCCTTAAGGAAGAAGAAAGGGAAAGTTCATCTGTAACACAACAGCAAGCCAAGACTGACAATTCAATAGTTAAGGTTATACAGATGGGTAAGACTTAACCAGGCACTGCTGCGAGGAAACAGGTTAGCATTGTGTGGAGCTTGTGTGGGAAAATACAAATCTCTAAAGTGCTCTCCTTCCTTGAGCAGCAGCAACAAACTAGCTTGTGTTTTTTCATCACATATAAAGAAGGATGAGCCTATCTACATACTGTAAAGCAAACTCTTACGCATTATTTTCTAGAATAATCAACAGCTATGATACATCTATGCAAAAAAGCAGGCTGTCTGTCATTTATTATTTTACATGCTTGTTAGCTACTGTCAGGAGACTGTCAGGAAGTGATTGTCCTCCTGTATGCAGCACTGATGAGGACACACCTCGACTAGTGTGTCTGGTTTTGGGACCTTCAGTAGAAGGACATTAAGGTGCTAGAGCATGTCCAGAGAGTGGCAATGAAGCTGGTGAAGGGTCTAGAGATAAGTTTTACGAGGAGCAGTCGAGGGAATACGGATTGTTTAGCCTGGAGAAAAGGACACCCAGGGGTGACCTCATTACTCTCTACAACTGCCTGAAAGAAGGTGGTAGAGAGGTAGGGCTTGGTCTCTTCTCCCATGTATCAAGTGACAGGACAAGAGGGAATGGCCTTAAGTTGTGCCGGGGGAGATTTAGATTGGATATTTGGAAAAATTTCTTTACAGAGAGGGTTGTGAATCACTGGAACAGTCTGCCCCAGGAGGTGGTGGAGTCCCCATCCCTGGAAACATTTAAAAGACATGTAAGATGTGGTGCTGAGGGACACGGTTTAGGGACCCTGGCAGTGTGGGGTGAATGGTTGCACTCAAGGTGGTGGAGTCCCCATCCCTGGAAACATTTAAAAGACATGTAAGATGTGGTGCTGAGGGACACGGTTTAGGGACCCTGGCAGTGTGGGGTGAATGGTTGCACTCAATCTTAAAGATCTTTTCCAACCAAAATGATTCTGTGATTCTGTGACATATTTGTTAGTGAAACACAGCACCATCTCCCTCAGATGAAATAATCGTAAAAAAGAGTTAACAGGGGACTTCTATGAAAATATGACAAAAAAAGTTTGCATGAATAATTTAACATAGTACCTGAGTTTAAAAATAGCTAGAAGATTCCAGATTATGTACAGAGACAGGAGTTCTAAAAAGCCTTTTTTCCTACTTTAAGCAGCTCTTCTAAGAGATACAGAAACTATATTACTGTAGGGACATAAAGGTCCTATGAACCAAGAAGCTTCAGAATGTAGCGTCCTCTCTTGCCACTATTAGTACCTCGAAGTAGCCTACACTTCTTTAATGCTCTTTAGAGAATAATTTTAAAACAAACAACACGGAGGACCCAATGTTATTTCATAAAAGTTTAATGTTTGTTTTTAAAATACTACTGTTTCATCAAAAGAAAGCAAGCATCCACACATACAGTCTTCTTAGATACTGGCAAAAGAAATTACAGACATACCCATCAACAGCATGTTTAACCATTAAGAATATAGAAAAAGCCTCACTGATTAATCACATTAATAATAATTAAAAGAATGTGCCCTCATACCAAAGAGAAGAGATACCATTCCAGTCTTGCAAAACTGCACCTACCTTCACAAAATGGCATTCCAGAAGTCCAGCAGTTCCAGTTAATGTCTTCTTACTTAACATCTTCTTAGCTCCTGCGGAAATTAACCAAAAGCCAGCAAGGGCTTGTTACAGCAAACTCAAGGCTCATCCCAAAATTCTGCTTGCTGAGCATCTGATGTCACATTCCCAAATCTGTGGCCCTTCTAATTGTTTTCCCCTCTGCATCAAAAGTGTTCAATACCAAAAGCTTTTGATGTAGTCTGAAAGAAATCTGGCAAGCTTAATACAGAATGAAAACAGCTGTAGTTAACATACTGTGAATGTAGGTAGTGCACTAGGAGAAGAGATTTGTAAGAACTAGGATCACTAGGAGCTATTTGGTGCTTTGGTCTAGGACGCTAACCTTATAAAGCAGAGGATTTCACCTTACAAACTCGAAATAAACTTTCACCCCGTAAGCCCTTCTTGCTTTCTGAAACACAGATTCAACTCTCAGATGAATAATGACAGGTCGCTTAGTATCTTGGATGACCTCTGTTCTGTAGACTTTGTAGCCAGCTTGAAGCAGGCTGTCCATGCCTGCATCTTGTGTCAATTGCTAGATACATCAAATGTGAATTATAAAGTACTGCAGCAAACGTGGACAGGGAATTTATTTTTTCCCCATGGCCAAACTGAATCCATTCCATGAATTCACTGCATTGAATACATGAAATATTAAGTGCAAAATTACTTTTGTAATCCTATCTTAGGCCGTATGGCTAGAGACACGATCAAGATATTCTAGTTTTGAACCTCTCTCATACACTTGGTAAAGCAATATAATCTGTGAAACTAACTGGCAGAGGACATGAAGCTTAAACAGTACATGGAAAGCACCATATTAAATAGGTTTAATTGCATTAAGCCTTCAGTTTTGGGGAGAAAAAGCAGTGACTGATACTTCTTTGCTAATGGACTTTGTTCTTTTTTTTCCCCCCACTAATCATGCATTTCTGAATATTCATCTTTCAAGTGCATAGCTACATGAGTCCTTTTCTCATTTAATTATTTGGCATTTTCTTTATTTTCTGTTTTTTCATATCCGACAGGAGACAAATACAGCCTAATACAAGTACTGATGTGAAGATCATTCCTACTATTTCTTTGCCAGATAGCTGTTACAAGGCTTTTCATTTTCCTCACAGCTACCATTGCTCCCAAAGTGTTATCTTGTCTCTACATTCATCTAAAGTATGTAAGCAAATTAAACAGAGTGGTATCCCAAGTGATTGGCACTATTTTAGTGTTGCTTAGGTTCTGGCTAAAGCTCCCCCACAGTATTTAATTAAGAATTGAAAATGTTACCTTGCGTGTGTGCTTTCCTGCCTGTAAACTAAGACTCTTTTGTCAGATACTGGTAAAAGGGAACGTGTCTTTCCTTGAAGCAGCTCTGATACAGGTTCTATCTGCTGCAGCTACTCAACTGTTCTCCGCCACCTGCCTCAGCAATTCTGACAGTTCTGCTCTCTGCACCCTCAGCTGCTGTACGGCTCCATGGGAATTCTTACAGCAGCCTGACTCATTTTACTAGAGCCCACAGCTGCTAAGATATGGTAATCAGCCTTCTCATCACAAGCAACAAGACAGCCCAAGAAGAAGTGGAGGTGGAATCACAAAACAAAACCCAGAAACTCACACTAAATATGGAGTCTTGGGTTTCTGCCCTAAGGCAGAATATAAGTTTGCAGCTGCACTATCTTGTGCGAGCTGGTTATAAGCAGGAATACATCCATATTGGCTCAAAATAGCTAACAGAAAGGATGGTCTATCAACCATAACCTGCATCTCTCTCTCTCCTTCATGCTAGACAGAGGAGTCAAGTAAAGTAAATGTTATG
Organism: Buceros rhinoceros silvestris; assembly: GCF_000710305.1. NCBI lineage: Eukaryota > Metazoa > Chordata > Aves > Bucerotiformes > Bucerotidae > Buceros > Buceros rhinoceros. Next base: position 29,954 of record NW_010432625.1, on the reverse strand, counting down.
GTCACTTCGTACTCCCACAGTGGTGGCAGCTAGGCTGTTTGCCCTTACTCTGTAGAGCAGGCAGAACAGGACTGAATTCTGTCTCAGGAGAATGATTTTGCTCCCTTTACCTTTCTATAATGTTCTGAGATTAAATAAACCAACACAGTATTACATCAAGTGCTACATAAAAACCTGTCTTGTGATTTCTCTTGCTCTTTGCCCTATAGAAATATAGTTTTATCATGCTTTGGGATGCACTAGTTTGGTGGACGGTTGTGCATTTGTTTTTTTTTAAACAGACTTCTGCTATCACTGCTTACTTTCACTTGCTGTTTCTCAAAACTGTTAGGGGTTTACCAGGCTAAAAAAATAATGTCTTTGCCCACTTTTCCTAATATCTATTTCCAAGGGCAAAATTCAAGATCTTTGTGCCACTTTCCTTAGCTAACAATTACACATTTATTTTCACCCTTGGCAAGAATTAAGAAATGACAGAGACCTTTTATCTTAATCTACTACTTGTACTTTTTACCACTAAGACACAAATGCATTTGGAAAAAAATAGTAACAGAATATACTAGTTGATACATTTCTTTCCTGCTCATATGCCATTTAAAGCTCTAAAACAAACAAAGGAACAATCCCCCCCCAAAGACTACCTGCTGTTTAGATAAAACTTAGTCCAAGACAAGATTCCAGCAAGCTAGAAGAAAGTTGCAAATGCAGCTTTTAAAAGGTTTTAAAAGGAACTTGAAAAAGTACCAAAAAACCTCCTGGGCATACAATATGACAGAATGCCAGCGTGGCTCTTCTGCTGCTGCCTCTAATAAAGTTTGGTTTCGCAATAAACTTCATCCACGATAAAGGCCTTTCCTCCATCACAGGAAACTAAAGGTTGCAGCATCAAATGAAGGCTTAGAGTTAACCCATTGTCCTTTGAATTTTATAGATATTTGCGCCTGATTTGAAGTAGTGCAAAGAAAAAAACATTCAAACTAGGCTTATTTCGTCCCTATCAGCAGCTTTCTAAAAACCAGAAGAAAGGTAATTTCTTATGCCTTAGGCAGCTTTTAGGGAACTAGGTTGGGAAGGAGAGGTAATGCTGTATTGCGCCATTCAAACACACAGGTAAATCTCCTTCATTAACTCACCCCTCCTCCTCAGGATCTGGAGTCAAGAGTCCAAGGCCAGCCTAGAACTTAAGGCTTCCCAGTCAGTGCACTACGCTACAGCTCTGCCAGCACAGGGGACCAGTACAGTGGATAAATCATTTACTGCATGCCTCTGGAAACCACAGCAGAAAAAAAAAAAAAGAAAAAATACGTAAATAAAAAATATATGCCATTTCATGAAATTGCAAGACAGTGTTAAAGCCTCTGTCTGCTAATCTGCCTAGATGTCATCATCTACACCACCTGTTTTGTTCTTGTCCATTCCAGTGGTTCCAGGAATACCATTTACTCCTACCTCAAAAAAGACCAAGTTAATTTTTCTTCCAGTGTGGAAAAGAAAGATCTACTCCATTCAGGGTAGAAGAACAATTTTTTGAATACAGGGAATATTTAATTTGTACCATAAGAGGGTTCAGTTTCTGGAAAGCTGAAGATAAATACGGGGTAACAGTTCTCAGTTTCTCATTTGCACAGCTCTTGCTCTCCCTTGGTGATAGCTGCTCTCCATTCGTGGCCAGCCAGGTTCAGCACTGATCACCATCACTACTTGTAGAAGCAACTGTAGGAGAGCAGATAACAAGGATATTGGATATATATTGATGACCTTTCCCCCTAAATAAAGTTAATCAAGAGTATGTAACACAGGTAACACAGCATTGAATAAGGTTGTCTGAAGAAGATGACTGTCCAAATTATTTTGTTTGCTGTTGTGTGCACCGAGACCTTCACAAAAATCAATCTGCAAAAAGAAACTAACCAGAAAGCATGTCTGTATTCCAAACCAGCACCATCTAAAATGCAGAACTGTGGAAAAAATCAGCCTTCCCTTTCATATCTCCCTTCCCTGTACTGATAGGCCTCAATACAAGGCAGGAAAGGAAATCAGTTCCCTTCTTCCTCTGCAGATTTACAAGGGACCAGGCACTTCACTGGAGAAATAGGAGAGAAAACGGGGTGGGGGGGAAATTAGCTGTCAAATATATACAAATAAACCCAGATATATAACAAAAAAAATTCACAGAAGACTGGTAAACAACTACAAAGGATTTTTTAATAAACCATGATTTAAGCAATCTCTACTCATTATCCAACTCCATTTCAAAAGTATCAAAGTACATCAAACCTTGCTGGCTTTGGTTTTGACAGCAAATGGTTATTTGAAGAAAGTAGGGCAATACTAACAAAGACTTTTTATATTCAATGCAATAACTGCTTAACATCATAAAACCAGCTCAAACAGCCTTTCTCAAAACTCTTCCTTTTTTAATTACTTTTTTTTTTTTGTAACTTGACCATTTATACTAGATTTCCAAATTAAGCTTAGATAGTTCTTACATTTCTAATACGAAAACCACCATAACAGCTCTAAAAAATGCTTCATACCTTCTTCACACAGTCAGGTCAATGGGAAAAAAATACTTTTTTTCCTCCCTCTGGACGTCCATATGCTAGTAGTGATTACACAAATACAAACTGTGCTTGGGTTCTCCCCTGGACATCCCACCTCGAGCTTTAAATAGGGGTCAGGACTTCAAACAAATAGCTACCAATGATGTTGACAGTAGTTCTTCCATTGACTTCAGCTGTGAATAAATTAGTTTTTTACTGAGCAGACTAACTGTTGAATTATCTTCATCATCTACAGTTCCTCAATTTTATCATCTATTACAGGAGTTATAAACTAATTGAAATAAAACACTTTCCTTAAGAAAAAAGAAGAAAATCAGGAAGAAAGTCTTGTTGAACACCATGTTTATTTTTAAAACAATTTACAAATAAAAATGTTATATTTTTCCAAGCAAACACATTTAATACTTTAGTCTTTAACAAGCTATACAAATGAGATCCATCATACTAGAGCTTTTGATAGCTCAAGGACCATTCAGGGTAGGCATGCATGTGTCTGTATCACATGAAGCGAGTCCAATTCCTGACACCAGGATTCTGATCTTCTGCTTCTTCAGAGCTGGTCAGCTGCTAAATGATTTAACACAAATAGTTACTGGATCACAATACAATGAAAGAAAGCCCATTTCAAATCATTTAAGTGACCTCAATATGTCTGGTCCAGGTGTCAGGCCACAGAGCCTTACCGATTAGTCTTCTTCTCCAAAAGCCAGTCGGACAGATTTTCTCCCCTTGCTTAGTGATGTGGCATCCATACATGTGCTTATACAATACAATGGAACAGCTTAAGTACAGATGTAATACAACAGTAATTACAAATCACAGAGACATAAACAAACAAAATCAACTCTAATCACATTCTTGCATTTCAAACAATGAAAGTAAACAAAACCATGCATTACAGTTTAAAGAAATTTTCAGTTTTAGCTCTTCTGCAAGTCTCCATTTCCTCAAGTTCTAAATTGCTGTTCTTGAGCTTGTCCCAACGGCTGGGCTATTCATGGTGCTACTGACACAAACAGGGTGAGCTGGAAATCATTCAAGAATGGTCAAAGAAGAAAAGCCCCCAAAATAAACAACAAAGACGCACGCATTATAAACGAGAGATTCCATTTTAATAGCAGAGTGTAGAAAAGAAATCGGCAAAAAAATTCACAGGAAAAAACATTTTACACAATTAATTATGTACAGAAGAAAGTATGTGTCTGGTTTCCGATGATGTAAGTTTCACTTTACTTAAGTCCTACCACAGGATGCAAAATACACCCCAAACCCTCAACTGGAACAAAAATCAAACAAAAAACATATACATAATCCCAGCTCTCGCTCCTCAAATATTGGGACTGGCTGGGTTCACTTCAACCCACTGGGCTTTCTGCTAAGCTTTCAGCAATTCCTGAATTTGTTGTAGCTTCCAAACTACTGTCATCAGTTTCTGTTTGCTCAGTCTTCCTGCTCTGGATGGTGCATACTCCTGTGCCTCCTGAGCCATTCTCCTTTTCACACGTTTCTTTGAGCCCAGGAAGGAAAGTTTCCACGCACCCAGAAGCCTGACTTTCTGTGCTGCCTCCATCACAACTCAGTGACGGCATTTCAGCAGTGCCACCTTTGCTCTCCTCCACTTGCAGAAGGATCTCAGACATGGGAGAAATGCCCTGCATTTCTAGAACCGGCATGACCACTTCGGTAGTGTTACTATTTGAGGACTGCAATCCAAGCTGCGGCCTAGCTGTTTGAGAAATCCTTGTGCAAAATTTATCTTCCCGACTACCAGAAGTCAGTGTAGCAAACCCGGTACTCTCTGTTTCATCCACTGTATTTTCAATGCCCACCTTCTGAAGTTTACTGGAATCCAGCCTAATGGATGCAACAGTTTCTAGTTTTGAGACCTCTTCCATATTCTCATTTAAAAGTCCTGCTGTAAGGATGCTGAAGCACTCATGTCTCACCTTAGTATCTCCCAAACTTTTGAACTTGAGCTCTGCTTTCTGGGAGGGAGTCTCATTATGTTTCAGATCTTCTGACACCAAAGAAGCTTTCTGGTTATCCACAGGAACCTTTACAGACTGACTTTCGGATTGCTCAGTGTTCAGTCCTGAATGACTGGCATTCAGGTGGAAGTCACTGGCTGCTGAGGTTCTTACAACCTCAGGCTTTGCTTCTGGGGAGTGGACACCTTCTTCTGAAAGATGCTCCCTATGGAAATCTGCTGATAAAGCAACTACTGACTCTTGGACAAGATCTGAGCGAGCCCTAGAAAAGCCTCCTGTCCCTGCCTCTTTCACATCTCTCTTGATAAAAACATTATCTAATGTTGCATCAGAACCACTGTGTCCTAATGATTTTTTTTCAACTACTAATTCTACACTAGATCGGAGTTCAACAATGTCCGCAGAGCAGGTGTTGACTAACCATGCAACTTCCTGCCTTTGGGTTTCATTATCTAATATTGCATGGCCTGAAGGTTCAGGCTGAACTTTTTCTTGAGCTTCTAATAAGCTATTTCTAGCTTCTGTGTTGGCGAGACGTGTGTCTGGCCATACCTCTGTCAATTCTGAAGCACCAACTTCATTTGAACCAGTTTTTATTTCTACATTTGGAGTATTTGATAAATTGCAACTACTTTCAGAACAAGAATGGGTTGTGGTGACCTGTTCTTCTCTATTACTAGTTCTGGAAGTGACCCATTCACTAGGACTTCTTTGGGGACCTTCGCCAAGGACTCCTGACTGAGATACTTCCAAAGCTACACTTCTTATCTTCTTATCTGTTAAGGAGGCATCAATAGAATTCTGCTCTGTCATTACTGCTACTAAAGCATCTTCTTTTGAAGTGTTTTGAGAATCACAGAGCAAGTCTGGACCATCAGTTCCTGAGTCAGTTCTAAAGCTGTTACTTAACTTTTCTTCTACCACTTGGGAATTTTCCAAATTTTGTATTTCATTCTGTGTTTCAGGTAACAAAGTCTTTGGGTGTAAGCTAAGCTCAGGTTGCTTTACTGCTTTTACTTCCTGGTGTTTCTTTGCATCTTTCTCCAGGGTACCAAGAACATTTCTGCTAGTAACCACAGTTTTATTTGCACCTTCCTGTTCAACTTCGCCTTGGACCTCTGTTTTCTGTAAATCACAGAGTCCTCTACAGCCTACCTGCTCTCTACCTCCTGTATCCACAAGTCCGGTTTCTGCAGGCATGTGGATACCAGAGGTAATTTTTGTTTCTGGCAATTCTGTGATGGAAATTTTTGATAGCTGAGGCTGAAGTGGTTTCTTGTTCATTTCAGCCTGATTCTCCCCAAGAACACAACTCCCTGTTACTTGATTATTACACTGTGAGGAATCTTCTTTCAGTTTAGTCTGAACATTTGTTGAAAGAGGAGTCTGAAATTTTTGATCTACATCTGTCAGAATATTATTTCCAATGTAAGGGCTCATGTCAGTATGAAGCGTTAAAGTCTCCGGAGTACCAGTTTTCTCCAGTTCTGAGCTTCTCTCAGCTGAGTTGACTTGGCTAACTTCAGCAGCCACATTCTGAGAATCATCTTTCAAGGAGGATGAGGTATTATTTGTTCTAGGGTTTGCAGATAAGTCTGCAGGTTTTGTTAGGTTAGAGTTTTCTCCATTTGGAAGTGCAGAACTTGCAAGCTTGCTGTCAGCCGAACCCTTTCCAATACTACAGTAGAAAATATCATAGAGATCTTTAGCATTGGCTGTGGCCAAGCAAGAGTTTCGTTTCTCTACCTTTTTTGCATGTTCGCTGAAAGCAGTTGAAGGGGGTAGTGGAGGGGGTCTCACAGGCATTGCTAGCACTGTCTGTTCACTTTCAGACACTCCTGGAGCTACTTCATCTGCAGGGATGACAGCTGCCTGCTGGACTGCTAGTGGAGGAGGGAGTGGAGGTCGTATATCAGAAGTCTGAGAAGACTCGCTTTTCTCTGCTGCCTTCAACTCCCCCTCTGCCCCTTTTAAAATTACTTCTTCTCCTCCAAAAGCTTTTGAGATGATATCTGGAGGCAGCAGAAGATCTGCTCTGGTTTCTTTTACCACAGGCAGTGGTTTAGTGGTAGCTCCAGAGGATTTTATGGATAAAAAGGTGTTCAAAGGTGCTGGTTTGCTAACTGTTGCAGTAGTAGACTTCCTGAAAATCATGGTGGGGACTGGTAGGTTGGGTAGAATTTTTGCTGGTGTTAATGTGGGAACAACTGGTGTCCATGGGATAGTGTGTGGAATAACAGTTTTCCCAGACAGCTTGATTTCAATGGGCTTGACATGGGGTTTCCCAGACTGACACTTGTTTTCCTCTTTGTTTCCTTCTGTACTGTCCTCCTTTGGAATAGCTCCTCCTGGGGTTTTATCCTCTCTTTCAGTCTTCTTCCAGCTGAATTTCCCAAAGGAAGTCTGGCTTGGTGATTCCTTTTTAGATTCCTCCTTCTTTTCTTCTTTTTTCTCCTCCTTATCTTCTTTCTTCAGCTTAAGCTTGATACCCAATTTTTGCCCCAAAGAATCTATTTTTCCTTGAGTTTCACTAGTACCTTCTCCAAGCTCCAGGATGCTGTTTGCCTCATCTTTCTTTACTATTTTTTGTTTCTTCTCATCCTTCTCTTCTTTCTGTTTCTCGACTAGTTTCCGTTTCAGCTCGCTCTGTCGCCTGCGCTCTGTTTCCAGAACTACAGCCAACCCAGCTTGACGGTCTAGATTTCTCCTCTCTTCATAGAGTGGATTTTCATCTATGTATTTCTGTGGAAATAAATGGCACAATTTCAGTCACTGTTTCCATGAAAAATACATAAATAATTTCAGCTCTGCAACAGTTTTGACTTGCTCAGTATCTCAACACTAAAGAGAGTGGAGAACTTCATCCTACCAAGAAACTGAGAAGCTACAAACTCCACATTCCGTAATTTAACGTGAATTGAGTGGTGGCTTGCAGCAGTGCTGTTACTTACAGAAGAGTTTGAAATTCAACACTGGGACTTAAACACCATTTCAACCTCATGCAGATGAAAGATTAGTGTCTATGTAGTGGGAAGTTCTGCTTATTTACTTCAGTAGAATGCAGTGAAATACATATACTCTGAGGAGTCAAATGTCATTCTTCAGAAAGGAAGACAGAACAGGTAGCAGCCAACAAAAGCAATGAGTCACTCCCGGTACACCAGTTACCAACCTTGTATTTCTCATTGTGGGGATGACTTTTCACATGCTGCTCTGCTGAGATTTGATCTCCAAAAAATTCATGACAGAGCTGGCAATAATATCCAGTGATAGGAATCAGAAACTCAGAGCCTGAAAAGGCCGAAGAAAATGATCAGAGAAACAAAACTTAATAAAAGCCAAGCTCTTAACAAAGCCAAATAAACATATCAAAGAACCACAGCAAAAACTTCATCAATGCTCCTTTTGGAACAGTTAATGCTGCTCTGCTTATCCTTACAGTATGGGAAACACTACTACCAGGAGCAAACATGTAAAGTGAAGAGGCTTGACTACTATGATTCAAAAATTCAGTGATCTCCATCATATTAAGGCTATCCCCTGTTCACACAGGCTAACATTTCCTACAGTCTTACTCTATTTTTCACCTTTGTGGTAGACTGCTCAAATACTAAACACCTCATTTTGAAAAAGAACGCAAGTATTTTCACTGAGGT
>NW_010432625.1:18662-21589 GCF_000710305.1 Buceros rhinoceros silvestris | reverse complement strand
AGCAGACTGCATCCTTGTGCCTACAGAACCAGCTGCACTTACCTAATACACTGTCTTTAGTGGGCACTACTAGAAGTATGCAACAGATTAATGAAGTGACACTGTTCACTAGCAGGCCTATTTATACACTCAGATTTAAAACTTATCTTTTCAGATCACTTCAAATCACAGCCCCTTCTATATGGCTTTCTCAGATTCTCTGTATCCACACTCTACCAAGTTCTCATCAGTGATTTGTCAGGGGCATCACTGCTGAAAGTGCGTTGAACTAAGAGTCTGTTGCAAGACTGTGTGGAGTACTGCACAAGACCTGCCCAAATACAGCAAGCTCTTGAGGTCATGTTCCAAATTCTAGTATGTGAGCAAAAATCACTTCAGAAGAAGTCTCTTCATATTCAAAATTTAAAACTAAACTCTAAAAAGAAGAGAAGGAACCATGTTTTCCTACGCTCTTGCTTCATGACCTTTTCCACAAGAACAACCAGGAAATCTAATCATTTGCCTTTTACCTAATAATAGAGTATCTATACGTGTTTTTATAACAAGGTAAAGTTTTGAAATTCCTTTCTCTGATCGACTGGAACCTGCTGGAGGGCAAAGGGAGGTGATGCTCAAGTTAAAAAAAATTTACATACCTTTGGCAGGAACAGTTATCTTATCAATGCGTTTTATGGAGTCTTGTTTGGTCTCACTCTGAGTCTTCGAAGCCCAAGGTCTGTTGTAAGGATCCAGGGTCTATTTGCACAGTGACAGAGGTATACAGGCTCATATATTACACTAGCAAGGCAAGTACACTTGTCTTTTTCCTTTTTAACATCCTTTCAGAATACTCAATAGCAAAATCAACGTGCAAATATTTACAGGAACTATGTTTTCTTCCCTTTCCCCTCCCATTTTACAATTTATAATGAGAAAATAACCTGTGAAAAGGGTAAAATGTAAATGGTAGCAAAGAACAAGTAGACATATGAAACAAAAATATCAAACACTGGTTCCCGAACAAACTGAACATAGGCCCCATTTACACTAGTCAGAACACACCGGTAGCTGTACAAACTGGTTAAGTCCAATGTTAGGGAAAACTAATTTGATAAGCAACTTCTTGGGTTCATTATTACTTCAGGTTCTCTTGTAAAATGTAGTTCTGTGACGTATGTTTTAGTGTTAATATTTACCGCAATATGAAATGCACTTAGTGAAGGAAGCCTGCAACATACCTGTCTGTGTTTCTTATTATGCATGTGTGTGAAAAAGTCAAACATGGTCCCGCAGATGGTATTGCAGTCTTTACACCAGTGGTTCCCTGCATCATAATATTCATAAATATTGGCCAACTGGAAAGGATGTTTGGAGGACTGTGAAGAGGATTCTGCTGGCTTCGGGCTTCTGCCTCTGGATTTTTCATTAGTAGTTTTTGATTCCTAAATTGAACAAAAGGAAACACTTCTCTAAGATGAGGCAGGACAGACATAATACTCTAGAACTCAGAACCTGCCTCCAGCAGAGCCACACACACCAAAAAAAAAATATATATCACCTGCTTTTCAGCGCCCAGGCTAATTCCACTGTTTCAGAGAGCTGGTATTGCCGACTAAGACGCTACGTGGCCGCAGTGAAGAGCTTCCAATAAGGCTCCCAGATGTAATGGCTGGATGGTTGTAGATAATCAAGGAACCAAATGACAAATGCCCTATGGCATGCACCCTTCCCACTTTAGGGGTTTCACATAAACACCTAAATAGTTCCAAACTAGCCAAACAGTGCCCAGAAGACCTAAAATGGTTCCCCTAGAAGCATTTGTAAATTACTGTAAAAGTAGCTGAGATGAAAGCAAAATGAAGAAGGAAGAATTAGTTGACTAAAAGTATTTAACTCAATCAGCTTTATCAGATTATTTGAGAGTTCCTGAATTCTCCAGAAGACTCATTGCTTAGCAATAATAGAAATATGGTATTTTGTTAATTACCTAAGTGTATAATGTGAAGCATCTTGTGATTAAAGCATGTGATATTTGCAATTACATTGATTTGTACAGAAAGACGCCATACAGTGATACACAGACATTTCAGGACTCTAGCCAAAATTAATCCTAAACTAACACTGCAGAGCAGCAAAACAAAGTCCCTGAAACAGATAATGAATGAGCCCTGGTAATTTAGATTATGATAGTACTACAGGTATTTTGAGTTTTTATTTACACCTTCAATGGCTGAAAGCCCATTATGTTACCATTTCTAATCTGCAAGGCACTCCGGGAAGAACAGCATGTTAACTTAGCAGACTCAAACTGTTTGCATGGTTTCCAAGTTACTATCAGTGTTGAACAAATTTACTTAAGCAGATTCAAAATTGTTAAATGACATCTGCCTTACTTGAAATTCCTTTGGATACACAGGGATAGATTCTCTCATACTAACGTGACCCCACACAACATGCATTGTAAATCAAACAACGAAGAGACACTCAGGCCACTATGCACCCCACAGATATCCATATCCCAATACAATCTAGTTCTTTGTAGCAGAGTAGGAAGTGACCCAGTGAATATTTGCATACATTCTGTCTGCCAGAACATAGCTAAGTTGACGTTCTCTTAAAAAATGAGAAGATCAACTTAGGATCTGCAGAAGTCCATGGAAGGATGTTCATGATGTCTGGGAAGTGCTGTTGTTTATGTTATTTACGGACATACACCCACTCAATATATCCTACAGAAATCCTATCTCAATCAGAACTTTAAAAAGACAATGCTTCTCACATAGGTAAGTGACAGCCAACTCTTAACTCCAGTTTGTGCTTAAGCCCAGCTCAAAGTTGCCTTTACGATTTGCTGCTATTTAGATGTCAGCATCTCTGTTTAGTACAACAAGGCTCGCTTCACCTCTGCACTGAGTACGTAACTACAATACACAGACACAGGTTCAGCA
>NW_010432625.1:0-18592 GCF_000710305.1 Buceros rhinoceros silvestris | reverse complement strand
GCAGCAGGAAGGGATCACAAGGTGACTTGCAAATAAGCAGAAAGGCACATGGTTTTGCCCTTAGATTGGCAGAGTCAACAGATCTCAGCTGACAAAAGGCCTGCACCATCTTTCTTTTCTTTTAAAAAGTTAGCAATCAGAATTACAAGGTGAAGCTTAGAGACTAATGGCAGTGTCCTATGTCCCTACAGAAAATATTCAATGTTCCCGGACAGAACTCAGAAATTTCCATGTTAAAAACAGGAACTACGAACAGGGGATCAAGTCATTATGGGTTTGGACAATACAAACAATGGAAGTTAAAATAATGAAAAATAAATTCACACATGCCATATCTCAAGAAAAGAAAGCAATATAACTTAATGCAATGCAGGATTTAACAGACATTATTGTCTACCTTAGTTTTACAATGTGGTTACTGAAGCAAATTGTTCGTAAAAGTAAGTGGATACTAAACTTCAGTGATGTTTTGAGAAACAACACAAAAGCAAGCCTTAAAATGAAAGACATCTAATGAGTTCTCTGAACCAGACTAGGGTGAAGCATAAGTAAAGTTTACAGGATACACAGATTTGAGTCAGCTAGTAGGAAATACCTCTTACCCTACTAGCATTTTCCTCTCTGCAAAAAATACACAGTAAAGTTTACACAAAAAACATCTCCCATCTCCCATCAGCTACTTGTTACATATTTGAATAAACATCTAAGAAGCAGGTTAATTAATCTCCTAAATGCATGCATAACCTTTCAGATGTTACGATCATACACCACTTCCACAGTAAAAACTACCTTCTGGAATGCCATAAGCCTGTTTTGATATATTCAGCACTCCGCAGTATAGACCCCGTCAGAGAGACCATACCGATGCGTACTGACATTTCTTAAGAGAGAGCATGTAGCATGCATGTAATAATCATGTTAGGCTGACAACGCTATGTTAAGTCTTCTGATTTGTTAATATCATCACCCAGGATGAAGATCAACACGCTCCAAACTTGCAGAGAGCTTTGCTGCTACAAACATTCCTCCTTGACAGGCCATGCCAGAAATATTGTAGAGGAAAAAAGTCCTGGTACGGCACTGAGACCAAACAGCTAGAGACACTCATGATACTGTTCCATCCAACCAACACCTCAGCAAAACCAAGATCAAAAAAGTAAATACTACTGAACTGCACAAACCCTAAAGGAAATTATAAACACTGATACATTGACTCCCACTTGCATGCACCATCAAAACCAGCATATGAGATGTGATAACAAATGATATCAAATGATCCTCTAGTAAATATCTGGGGGCAGCTGTCTCCGTAGTACCCTCTTCTCTTAACAGGAAAATCATTAGCATGCAAGCCAGAAGACTTTACCTTGCTGGAGGAAGATGTTTTCTCCTGAGCTTTTGCATTTTCTGACTTGCTGGTTTTTTCTGAGGAATCCTTGGTTTCCACAGATGGTTTCCGGGGTTTTTCAAATATGTTAATCCCCAGGATTTGTGCTACTTTGTCAAGCTCAGACTGCTTCTTGTCAGCTGCATCAGATTCTTTATGCAGCTCTGAAATCTCCTTCATAATGTTCTCTTGCAGCCTGTTCACCTCAACCAACAAGGGGTCTTTGTGTCCATCCTTCTCACGACGTTTTTTCCTCAACATCTCTCCTGAGCCAATTGAGGAAGTAGAAGAGTTGGAAATGCAACAGGAAAACTGCCTTAACATCTGTACAATTATTCCAACAACAAGTAAAATACTAATATAAAATGCTGCAGTTAAACCTTGACTAAGAAGTTGTAGAGACGGAAAAGACTCTCAGGTACAGCATCAGTAAACCTGTACAATACACCTATATAAGGATTGCCACCCCTAACAAAGGCACCATAATCCTCAAGGCAGAGAATCAATTTAATAATCACTACCTCCCTGTGTGACCAAACAAGCAAAAGTAAATCATACATTCTAATCTAAAATTATTTTTCCAAAGGTGAGGGAAATTAGTATTTACTTGGACCAAATAGAAGTTTCAAAAATAAAAAAGTTACCTCTCTTTTTATAGAGGATTTTTCCTTCTCCAAATAAGATTAATGAAAAACTGGAAGGCATGATGACATGTCTTCAGTTACTATTACACACTTCTTCTAAAGAAACACTAAAATGCACAAATTACAGCTCACTTATCAAGCTCCTGAAGAAGATGCAAGAGCAACTGTTTGCTCAACGTAACAGCCAAATTTTTACATAATTAAATTTAATATAGTAATCAGGTTATTGCTTTTTAAAGAGTTCTGCACTGCCTGGAGTATGGAAATTTTAAACTATAGACTATTATTATTTTCATCTTCATTTCTCCTAGCAGGTACTAGGACTTGTGAAACATCCCAGTGAAAAAAAAAGTGGGGGAGGGGATGCACTATACCTTGCTGTTTACGAAGCCTGTCCAATTCAGTCTTGAGGTAGTAAAGCTTCTTCTGCCGTGCTTCTCTTTCATTCTTCAGCTTTTCTCTCTCTTCTATCACCTAAACAGATTGGAAGGGGACTAGATTTTCTTCTCTTCACAACCTAAGTTAATCAGTCTTGCAAGAATGACAGCAAGACCTCAGTTTGCCAGTAACAGAACACCACTCACTATTCTCAAAATGTCAAGTATTTTAACAACTCTGCATCTGCAGGTAACTATATGATGTGCTCACACTTTAAATCTGAATTAAGGAGATTTTTTTCTTTTGGGCACTGTATTCCCCAAAACAGTTTTGCTTGTTGCACCATTTCCTAAGGCACTTAGGCTCAGCTGACTATCTTTTACAGGGGTGAGCAAGATCAATGCTAAATGGCACTTCAAAATTCATGCAGGATCTCTACAGCTACCACGTTCCATCAGTGACAAAAGACTTCACAGCCCTTTGCCCTGCTTCCTGTTCTGATTCTGGCCTATTTTAGCTATTATTTAGGCCTGTGCTACAATCTGATCATAACTGTATCACCAAGTATATTTTGCAGGCACAACTGTCTGAAATGAACCACCTGGATGAAGTTTGTTTCTTACTCAATAAGGTAAACCCTGGCATGGGTAGCTGTCAAATCTGCTTTTCACTGGTTTTCATTGATTCTCACAGAGGGAAACTAGGCAATATGCTATGAAACCTGAAAAGTTCTTTAAATTTCCTTCTCAGTTTCACTTCTGAAGAGACAAATCACATTTTTTTTACCTTCACAATGTTCTTAAAGCTTTCTACTGACTCCTCCCTTGAACAAAAAAGAGCTGACCCAAGGTCTTGTCTTCCCTAGAGAAACACTACTACTGTGGCAATGTAAATGATGGCAAGATCCCTAGATCCTGCTTGGAGCAAGCCCTGGAAGGATTTCTACCAACACAGTTAGGTCATGTCTTAGATACCACAGGTTTTGGGGGGTTTTTTGTTGTTCTGGGGTTTTTTTTTTTTTAATCATCAGAACACATTCTCTCATTCTGGGTTTTCTGCCAGCACTGGGGCATCAACTGGAGCACACAAGTTTTTATAGTCCAATCCTTTCCAACAAAAAACGGGGAACCAACCCCAAGCCAAAGACATCTGTAGTGCAGAAAAAGCCCTAGAAGTTCTGCCAAGATGCACAGGTGAGCTTCCAGGGTATGTCACAGCAGGAGAAAACCACACACCTTCAGCCAACAGAGCTCTTCCAGAAGCTCCAAGTTTCATTAACAAAATTTCAACTGTGTCAGCTGAAGAAATTATTATTCCTGCGAACGGTGAAAGCTCACTTATCTGCTGATGTAGCACTTTGATGAAGTAATTTCAAACAAAAAGCAGAGAGATTATCTCACATCAAAAATTTAAAGCGACTGCTTTTAAGCCTCTCTTGGATTCAGTGGTGCATGTTTCCACGGCCTGATTTGTTCTGAGGAGCACGATATAACTGAGCAGGCAAAAAGTTTCCAGCTTCTGCCATGTGCTGTTCTTCTATTAGCATATCTACCAACACAATGCATCATTAGAACAGCTACACTGAAATGGTATCTCTAATGTAGATAGGCATACGTAGATGAAAAACTACATAGATATGGGACAGCAACGTGCGCTTGCAGTTCAGAAAGCAAGTTGTATCCTGGGCTGCACAAAAACCACAGGCAGGTTGAGGAAGGTGATTCTCTGCCTCTACTCTGTTCTCATTAGACCCCACCTGGAGTACTGCGTCCAGCTCTGGGACCCCAGCACAACAAAGACGTGGACCTGTTGGGGCCATGAAAATTATTAGAGGGATGGAACACATCTCCTATGAAAGGCTGAGAGAGTTATGGTTGCTCAGCCAGAAGAAAAGAAGGCTCTGGGGAGACCTTATAGAAGCCTTTCAATATAAATGGGGCTTATGTGAAGGGTGGAGAGAGACTTCTTACCAAGGCCTGCAGGAACAGGACAAGGGGCAAGGGGTTTAAATCAAATGAGGGTAAATTTACATTAGACATAATTAAGACTTTTTTCCCAGTGAGGATGGCGGGACACTAGAACAGGCTGCCCACAGGAACTGTGGATGCCCTCTCCCTGGAAGTGTTCAAGGCCAGGCTGGATGAAGCTTTGACAACGTGTCCTAGTGGAAGGGATGGCAGGAGTGTTGAAATGAGATCATCTTTAAGGTCCCTTCTAACCAAAATCACTTTACGGTTCTATGCCCTTATTTTAACAACAAAGAATGAGTGGACACAAGTTTAAAAACTCAAGCAACTTCCAGGAATCTTCCAGTCCTTTGACAGTTATGTAACTACATTCTCCTATTTTAAAATACGTTACTCCCCACTAGTCTCTACTTACCATACAAACCAAGATAACAAAGAGGAAAACATTAACACCCATAACCTAAACTGATGTCAGATGCACTAAGAACAGCTTTGCTTAAGTTCTTCTGACTTTGTGATTCTAAGAGATAATTAATACAAATGTAGAGGAAAAAATTGTGTGCAACTGTGAATGATTACATCCTTTACTATGTATTTTAAAATGTCTAATATAGGTATAACCATGGTATTACTGTACCATGTTTAATTGGAGCATCCTGTGTTTCAGTTAGTGCCCATTGTCTATTGTTCCGCCACTGGACACCATTGAAAAAAGCCCAGATCCATATTCTTTTTACTGTCCCTTCAGGTATTTATGTATCTAGATATATTCAGGCATTTCAGTGTCTAAGCTCAGTGGAATAAAGCCAAGCTGTGGCCACCAGACTACCAGGTGTTTTTTCCGTAAGATTTTGGCTGGCCCCAAGAACTTCAACTTTGAGCTTGATTTCATCTGTTCAGCCATAAACTATGAATGTACAAGTTTGAGAGATTTTAAATGCATTTTTTTAAATTGTCACAGAGTAATACAGTCAAATGCCTAAAAAACTTTAACAGAGACAAATTTAGTCCAACTGCTTTTAAAATGGAGCCACTCAGGAAAAAAAAAAAAAAGAGCACCTGAAAAGGAGAACCTTCTACCCCAGCAATCAAAGCAGTCCAACATATTTTCATGTATCAGACCAGATAACATACCTTCTGCTTTTGAGCTGCTCGATTTTTTTCATCGGACATCTTTTCTGTAGTATTTTTGAGAGGGTGTGAAGACATACGAAGGGGAACCTTGGAATGAGTAGGAGTGGTAGGGACATGAACAAGCACAGAACTGTCTCTTTTTACATCAGGGACGTCCTTTCCCATAGAGACAGTTTCAATCACCCGAAGGTTGGGGCGTGTGGGGTTTGCTGACACAGGCATAGTAAGAAGACCATGGGCTTCCGGCAGTGTAGGATTAGGCTGCTGGGCAGGGGGATACATGGTCCAGCCAGGGGCTGCATAAGCCATGTAATGCCCATATGCATCATATCCTGGAGGAGCCATTGTAGGAGGTGGGTAGTTTTGGGGCATCTGAGTGGCAGTGAACTGGGAATAATTGGGAATTTGGTATTGGGAAACAGAAGTAGGTGTAGGTGGCAAACTAGCAGGAGCTGGTGGAACTGAGGGAATGAGAGAGACAGAAGGAAGTGGCTGTTCTGGAACATGTGGAGGTATAGCCTGTCCCACTGGCTTGTTCTTAGTATATTCTGATTTCTGAAGAGAGGATGCATCTTTAGGCTGCTGGAAAGAGACTGGAGGTGATGCTGAGCGATGCTGGCCTGACTCAGGAGAACGAGTGTCGCTGCGGCTGCGACGCAAGTCCCAAGGGTCCAGTCTACGATGATCTGAAGAGCGACGATCAGGAGAACGAGATGCCAACTTTTTTCCATGAAGGCGTTCCTGGGTACGCACAGCCAGTTTTCCAATCTCGGCCACACCAATGTCAAGCCCAATGGTTTTGAGTAAGTCATGGATCTTCGCGTATTCAGCATTAGGTTCTTCTAAAGGATCCACCTTGACAGATGGAGCAGAAGAAGGAGCTGGGCTCACTTTCTGGCTTACTATCTCATTGCCACAATTCATTGAGGGCTTCTGAATGGGGAGGGGTTCAGTTTTGGTGTCTTCATCCTCATCACCATAAAGAAATTTCTCTTCATCCTCAATGTCAGGAAAACTACGTCTCCTCTTCTCCTGAGCACTGACAGAATCAGCCATCATGCCTAGAATTCGGGAGAAACCACTGCCATCCTGACTGGCCCTCTCATGAGGTAGCAGGAAGTCAGTAAGGCGATCAGCGGTCTCTGACTTGGCTTCTACCTTTTCCTTGTGACTTAAGAAGCTCCCAAACTTCTCTTCAAATGAGAAAGCATCTTTGGGAGCCCCAGAAAGAGGGCTCCACTCATATAACTCATCACGTAACTCCTTGTTCGTAGACTCCATGACAGAGTCTTTGTTAAACCGTTTGAGAAAGTTTTCCACTTCAGAGGCAAAAGGAACCATGTTGCTGTTCTGGGGCAAAGACGAATGACTAGAAAGAAGAGGAAGATCGTTGCTGGAAGCTGGACTGCTTGAAAAGCCTTCAGGCTGAAAGAGATAGAAGTTGTTATTTACTACAGCACATTCTGATGAGACTTGCACCTCACAGAACAGACTAAGGAACATGCTAATTTCTCCTTGAGTCCACAGCTGAAGAAAACATTTAGAAAAGACAATACACAATTGAAAGAGAATGCAGAAGATTACAAAACAAGTTGCCTAATGATTCTGAAATGTCATGTCCAGCAATGAATGCTTATCTCAGTGAATACACAAAATCACAATTACATTTCAGAAATTTTTCACAAGCATAAGAACTGAAACCTCACAACATAATTCTAGCTATGCTTTGAATTTAATCACAGACAAATAGGATTTCAGCACCTTAAGAGAGGTAAAAAAAACCTGCACTGGAGTTTTATTCCCCATCACTTCTTCAGATATGCACAATTAATGCAATGTGAAATAGGATTTCCAGTAATAGGTATAGAATGAGATCCTCAGTATTGCAGCAACTCCTGAGATAAACATGTCAGTGTCAAACCAACACTGATTAGTAAAACAGGGAGATCAAAAGTGATGCGTTAAAACATGAGAAAAGCAAATTTATCACAGTGGTCACAACTGCCTGTCTTTCCATTGCTCTAATTTTAAGACTCAATTGGTACAGCCTGGGGTAGGGTTTGGTTAAGTAGGGTTGATCCCAGCCTGCAGTCCAAAGGGAAGAAAATAAGGAAACTCAAAGACGTTTTCAGCCAGGGGCACTGAAGATGCATTAGGCAGTTCTTCAAGTCTATAAAAAAACAAGAGGCACCGTGACAGGGAGAGAGCCTCAATCAATGTCCTGACTGCCTGTGTTACAAAAAGACTCATCTTTTCTATAAAATCTGGCCCAGATGTCAGCATCCTGGGCTGAATTTCAACAAGGGCATTTTATTCTGCCTTGGATTTATATATATATATATATATACACACACATGTTATTCTTGATTGAATGCCTTCACTGTTTAAACAATCTATAAATCCTAACTTGTATAGGCCTGCAAAAAGATACCTGTTCTTTCAAAGACAGGAAAATGTAAAGATTTGCCTTTTTTATTTAAAAAAGCAAACTAACATTCTGTATCCTGAAGTGACTGTTTTAGAACATATAGAACATATTTTAGAACATATAGAAACACAAGAGACAGACAGAGATCAAACCTGAACAGGAGACTCTACTTCCATCTCCACTCGTTTCTTCAAAATAGATTTTTTGGGCATGGATGGGATTTCCTCAGGCCTATATGTATACCGAGGCTCAGAAGTCTGTAGTGTGTTAGTCAAGCCAGGGATCACATAATCACTGCCTGAAACATCATGACTCAAGTTTCTACTACGTTCTTCTTCTTCTCTTTTCCTCCTTGCACGGTCAAGCTCTCGAAATTCTTCATTCAGATATGATGGGCTTGGGCTCCTACTGCGGCTGCGGCTTCGTCTGCGATAGTTTCGTGTTCCTGATGAGAAACCCTGATGCTCTCCACTCACACCATGCATCTTCTCATCCTTTTCATACCGTGGACGCTTTATTTCTCGTCCCCTCTCTTCTGGCCTCAACGGGTAGAATGATTTCCTGAGTTTGTCACCATCTCTGTCAGATCCACGAGGCAGCTCTTCTCGACGACCATAATGTGGACTATAATCTGAACGATGGAGGAAAACATCTCGGTTTCGGTAGTCTTCATCATGTCTCAAGATGAAGGGACTTGAAGGTTGATCTTCATGCGATGGGTATCTCTCAAGACCTCGGGGACATGCGAGGCCTCTGGTGAATATCGGACCATCAGCCACGTCATCCCTGTGTAAAAGAAGCACAGAATAAATGTAAGTACTTGAGTCAGGGTAAATTAAGTCTTACTCCTGCTCAAAGAGTAAGAGATTTCCAAATCAGTTTCAGACTAACATCTCCATCACTAAACAGAAGCAAGATTTTATGTACTAAAGGACAGGGGAGAGATGGAGACTTATTTTTAATGGTACTATACGTCCTTCCTAGGAAGTCACCTGCAAACACAGTGACATGAACAATTCAACTCATACTGCAGAAGGAGAGCCTTAAAAATTTGATAGGATGGATGTATTTCTGCGAAGGAGAAAGACTACACGTTTTTTTTAAAAAACCTTACTATCATATTTCAGACCACAATCTCTTTCTTTGTCTCTCCCAGCAAGACACCAAGGTCACATTTCATATGAATTATTCAAGGTATAATTCAGTTTCACACTGGCAAATGCAACCAGATCCTCTTTTTATCTTCAGCTGTGGACAAGGACCAGAAATTCTAGCAACATTTTCTGTTGCAACAGATCTGACACAGGATTGTCACTAATGACACGAACTGCTATATTCAAACAGAAGCACGGGGTTTTGTAAGATGCCTATGAACCAGGGATAGTAAATTTAATAGTATCATCCCTTTGTGCAAGCCCCTACATTATATGCACGTCCCTGCATTACAGTGGACATGCAATTGGCAAAACACCAGAATAACTAGCTGCATCTCTAGAAACTGATTTCCATACACACCTCCGATTAGGAGTACTGTTTTAACTAAGGCCTTTTTCCCCACCCCTAAAATCTTTTCTGGGACTGTTCTTTAGATCAGGCAGAAACAAACCAAACTGCTTTAAAATTACTTGCTGCTGTCAGTAATCACAAGCGTTTCAAAAATCTAGCAAGACTGCCCAAAAATGGGAAGCAAATGGGCTCCTTAAGTGAAATCAATAGGACAGAAAACTTTGAGAAATATCTTTCCTGAGTAATCAAGACTCTGACTTGAGACAAGCTCTGTACGATTGCTGGAATCCTCAAAAACTACCTCCTCGTCCTGAGAAAAATCCCTCCATTGATCTGAGAATGGGCAAGCCAAGTCATGCCAGATGACACTTTCAAAACTATTTGCAGGTAAAATCCCCGGTCTTTAGTCACCAGACTAAAGAATAACAGACATAAACAGACGAGGTCTTTTTCTGGAGTATTTTCATAGGTTACACATATATATTATATATATGTGTGTATATATATACATATATAGGTTACACATGCATATTTAAGAATATTTAAGAAAACCAACACAAAACTTCACTTCATCTCTAACCTGCAAAATTGCAAACATTTCATATGTTATTAGATGCTTTATCAGACCAATACATCTTATAATGTTAACATGGCATATACCAGCACCCACAATATTTGATGGTATTTTTCCAGTTTCCAGAAAACTACACACATCCACCCCCTCCAAAAGCATAAAAGTATCTAAATAGTATTAAATTAAATTTCATACATAAACGTTGCTGTTTACAGCCTACATAAAGGTATGTGTATCCCCAGTGTCACCTTTCCGGAGAGCCTGCTGCACCTATACAAGATGCATGAACACACGTGGTGGAGTAACAGATGTATTTCATCATACGCCTTAAGTTGATTTTTGTGCTAATAATTTGTATGCGTGCTTGCCAGGTAGCACCAACAATTCAAATGTTCTGACTGCAGTGGCAAAGCAAACAAAACATTTAATCCTATTTGGAAAGAAAGGAACTATATATGCAAATTTCAAACCCCAGATTAAATACAGGTGTGAGGAAAAGAATCACTTGCCTTAGAGAAAGTGTGGTTCTTTGAAGTATGTCTTCTGTAAATAGTCCAACAGATGTATGTCCCTCTTAATTGGTTTGGGTGCTTTTAGCCAGCAATGTTCACTGCAGGCTACTGTATCCCTGAGGTACAAGGTGGTATCACTGTGACCACCCAATTCCTTCACCAACACAGAGCCCACGAATTACTGGAATTTGTTGTTTCAGAGAAGAACAGAACAGAGACTACATAGAAATGATGCCTCAGAGAACTACAACTAGTGTCAGTTTACTTTCTGGCATATTTATTTACATACACACACAGAAGCAGAGGCAAACAATGGTCTTGTCAGCAACCAAGAGGGATCCACCTTAACACACCGTCTTTGAATAGAAGTCAGATGTGCTGTTCATACTCAAGCCAATTTCAAAGCACGGCTTAATACAGACTGAGTATCTACAGTGCTACAGTATAATCTCTTGGATTAACCTAAGATGAAAAGAATTGGTGGGATGCTCTGTATAGCTTATGCCAGCTCAGATAGTAGTAGAATGTGTTAAAAATACTGTCAGAGGAGGAGATGGAAGAGAAGGAGAGTGGCAAGCTACATTCCTCACTTTGACAGACTGAGATCCTGGAAGCTAAGATAACACTAAACTGTTCAAGTAGAAGACTGAAGCTGCTTAGGTGACCTTGAAGTCACAGGCCAGCAGCATTCAGTATGCTTACTTAGATGTGTGCAGGAGGCCAGCTGCCCTAGAAACTCGGGGTAAATTCTTAGAGATGTTTTAGGATGGACCTTCACGCGGACACGCATGCGGATTTTCGGGATCCCTGGGGCATCCTGAAAATCCACTGCTGCAGGAGAATCCAAAAGCATCACTGATTTCCATCCTTTTGTATTTTATTTCCTTTATAGGCTGATGAACCTCTCTATCATCCCAAGGCCATGCAGATTACAGAGAATAATTTGTAGAAGTGATTGCTTGAAATCTCTGAGTAGCTTGCAAAAACAGATGAGAATAACTAAATTCAAAATTATTTACTCCAAAATTGAAGAGACATCTTCAGAAAACACTCTGGTTTTAATTTTTTTTTTTTTTATGAGAATGAGAACATACCACAAGCAAAATAAGAATGTGATATGCCCAGTATTAAGCCCAACAACAGTTCACAATAAGGGCTACTTTAAAGCCCAGCAAGAGATATAAAGTTGGCATCCCAGTACCAGGGCATCCTCTCAGAGGGGAAAGAAAAAAACACATTACAAAAAATTATGTGATAAACAACATCCTTAACCAAAGTGTCTTCTAAAAACAACCAAAATGGCTAAGCAGTGAAGAAATTTGGAAGTCAGAAGCAGTACCTAGAAGATTTATAAGGGATGACTACACTGTCACACACTTTAAGCTTCTGGACAGCATGCACCACTCAGACTTTGTGCAGCTGGCACAAACAGACTGGACAGAGAAAGAAAAAAAGTGAATGTAACCACATAGAGGTCTTGCATACCTACACTACAAATATAGGGGAAGTCACTTAAAAGCTGAGGTCTACAGTTTCACTTTTTCTTACTCTCATTCTGATTCATCTGTCACTTTTATATCTTCTCAGGAGTCTATTCTGACCATTTTCTTACATTTATGGGTCCTGTAACAGAGATTAAGTCAAAGTTCTTCATCGTTTTCATCCTTACATTAAAATAAACTCCACTGTACCTGATTTTACTTCTAACCACACATCATAACCACAAAACAGGTTGAACTTAAAACCTCACTAGAGAAAAGGAAGTAATGGGACAAACACACATCCCTGGCCTGCATGTTCTTAATTTGCCAGAGAAGGGCCAGTTCTCCTACACACTATTTCGTGCTCCTTCTACCTGCTGTACTCTCCCTGGGCATACGCACTCATTTCATTCAGAATACTGCAGACCACACAGGGGATTTACAAATCAAACACTGATCCCATGAGAACTGGGATAAAGGTGTAAAAGTGACGGTACTGAAAACTAAACTCTCATTTGGTTTTCTGCACCTGCTGAAACTTAACCTTACACTTGAGAAAGTCAGGAAATTCACTTAATCTGCTCACGTCCCTCTTTGTCTCTGTCTCTCTCTCTTTTTTTTTTTTTCTTAACAGTTGGGGATATTTGCTTCAAAAATAGAAGTTCTAGTGCTTATTTTGCACTGGACGCTTATTCCTGACTTGCCTGACCTAAAACTGCAGCTGTATGCTCTGGGGCACAAACTATGCCATTTTAACTTCATAAATCAAGACAAATAAAACTATTTTATTTGCACAAAGTCTTCTGATTTTACTTCTTTTGACAGTTCATACCTGTTCTCCTACTGAAAGCAAAGATTTCTAAACAGTATTTACTAATATTTAGACTTTACTGTTCACAGCAGTATTTTTTGCATAAAAGATGTCTCTTCATTTACTATGTTTCTCTCCAATTCTAATCAAGGGACCCTAGGAATTCTAACGCTTACTTTACCATGTATGAGACTGTCTGACGATGCTCACTTCTCTTCTGCAGGGTTTCTGAAGTCACAATAATAAATTTTCTTCAAGCAACCCTAGAGCTTTCTTCTGGACTATTCTCAAAAAATAGGAAAGCAGATTATTATTCTGCCTAAATAAGGAAGGTGGAGGCTTACGCTATCCGTAAACAACCTTCCTTTCAGTCAGGACTAGGTAGGTTCATAAGCAACTGAAGAGGTGGCTGAAGCTATGAAATGTCTAATGAATAGCTCCCTCCTGCAATATACTCTAGGCACTTTTAGTTTATATGGGTTTTAGAAGCAGCTGACAAAAATCAGAGAAGAAATATCTGTTTAGAGTTACTACGAACACAAGCAGCAACTTTTGTTCAGGAATACCCTGCCCCACAACTTGCTGGAAGCTGGGGAGTATTCCAGGGAAGCATCACTACATGTTTGCCCTCTTAACCTTGTTCCCTAGGCATTCACCGGGCTAATTAGATGTTTCGTCTCACCCAGTAAAGCCATACCCACATTCTTACTGTTTCACACACTTGAATCCCCATCTGCAGAGGACCATACCTGTCACTCAGGTTATCAACTGGTGAGCCCAGTCTATCAGGCAGCCTCCTTCGCTCTGGTGTGCCAGTGCAATACCGGTCATTACCAACAGTAATCCGCAAACTCTGTTCCAGTGAAGACTCAGAGCGGAGACTCGGTGAACGTCTCTGTAAATTGAAGAAAGAGTGCAAGCCCATCAATCAGGGAATTTTAATCTCAGCTACAGAAAGGCAAGTGACTCTGCTCTGCTTAACATAGAAGACTTGGGGTAGATGGATCAAGTAAAAGATCAAATTAAAAGAACACTTGTTCCAAATATTTAGATTGTCTTTACTAAACAAAGTTACTAAAGAAAGGGGATGGTATTGACTGTGTTTCGTTTCTCATCCTAGTTGGCAAAAACATGCTCTATATTCAAATTATCTAGAAGGGAAATTCTCAATGCAAAAAATACATTTCAAAAAGCACCATTTTGGAAGGAGAGAAAACAGAGAGAAGTTCAAGAAGCCCCAGATTTGCACTGTCCTCCCTTCTTTGTAGAGGAGAAGCAGCTAAACTAACATTGCATAAAAAACAGTGCCAGGAATTTCTTAATAGAAGTGTCTGGATTTCTGGCCCTTTCCGACTTTAGTAACAACATGAACCAAACTATAAACCAGCGTAAACAAAGATTTTCTTAACAGTGAGGTTTTCAACAGTTCTCCTCACTACATGCTGCTTTCAGCAGGTAAGCACAACATAATACTAAAACCACCAGTAACTATAGAAACACCTTCTTTAATAGAATTAGATCCTCGTTATTTATTAATGGTAGAGATTAACCAGAGCTAAGTAAAGTTGCCTTTGAAAAAAAACTACATCAGAGAAGGCCTGAGCTAACTGCCTCTGCACAGACCTTCCTTTGGACCCATACTCAATAAAGAAAGTGTCATTACTGGTAAGTTATGCTTAACTAGTTATGTCTCACATCATTCTAGAACATGACACAGGAATACAGGAATGATCAAAGTAAGAGGAGTTCCATAAGAAACAGATTAGACTGCCTGAAGATGGAGATACTTGACTGACTTTTTTAAACCAACATGGTTTAGATTCTGCTTAATAGGAAGCAATGAATCAGCTTCAGTTCTGCAAACCAGTCATGCACTGCATATAGCTTTCACCACTGAAAACTGCAGTAGCAAGCAGCAGGTGCACTGTGAGAAGATGCAGCAGATTCAGCTCAATCCTCCAAGAAACCAAAAGAACAGTACCTAGTCTCCCACAGGAAAGCACAGAATTCCCTCACAAATTTGCCAAACAAAATTTACTGCAGTACGAATCTGCACTAGAATCCATTGTGCACATAGCCTTGGCCTAAGATGACATATTAGTGATTTCTGGTTTGCTCCATTAATCCGAATCACAGAATTTATCAGAACATGTTTTAATTACTTTCCAAGATCAACTGTGTTGTATACAGCACAATATGATCCTGCAACAGCCTGTCTGACATACAACATTGTCCTGGTTTCAGTGGACGTCTCATACAAACGCACTCTGAGGTGCGCAGATGCGCAATATAACACTGAATTTTGAGGGCTACCTCAGGATGTCATTATCTGGAGGGGCATCTTCTTGACATCGAGACTGTTGGCAAGTTGGGCAATTACATGACAACCATCTACAGTAAACGGAGACAGAGAAGTGATGATTACATCTCAGAACAAACTTCTGGGCAAAGGAAAGAAAAAGTTTACATTTATAAAGTTTCAGATATTAGGATTGCCTATGATTGCCATACAGATCGCCCAGAGACAGGAGTTACAGTAGTACATTTTTGAACTTCACAATTTTTAGGGGCTTTTTCAGTTTGGGAAATCCCAGTTTTAACAGCTTTTTCATTTAGAGCACCTGACACCACCACTAGTCATTCCTAGCTATGCACTACACTGTATTTTCCTCCCTTACTGTTCCGACGCCTAAACTGCAGTTACCATTGCCGTATTATTACACAGGTTGCATACCAGTTCTTAATTTCTTCTTTATGTTAACCCAACATACTCCTGTCCTCTAATTTCAGCCAATTTTTTTACAGGAAAGCAAAGAAGCAGAGAGAAACTATTAAAACAAACAAGCATGCAGGTCAGCAGGGACAAATAAAATCAGCATGCATAAACCTTGCAAGAACCAACAAAGTCCACCCAAATTTCTCCCTGTATAGCTCTCACCTTCCTTTCCTCCATTACATTTTTCAACAGTCACCCCAATAGTCACTCGCTGCTCTTCCACAAAGTTTTCCCCAGCTACTAAGAAACTAAGACCACCCGTACTTGCAATGCCCAACACACAGCTCTACCAGCAGTCAGCATCCAGTTATACATAAGCAAATGAGCAACAATGCTGGTAACTTGGGAATGCATGCACTCCATCTCACAAACAAACAAACAAACAACTCCCATAATCAAGTAAAGGCAGTAGGAAATCTCTAAGGCTGCTCGTTCCATACTCCAGGGTAGGAACAATAACATAAAGCCTGTACTCAAAACTTTTCCGAATTTCAACTCCATGCCCTTACTCCATCAGCGTCTTCATTCCACATCCCACATCTTCTACCCTTACACATATACCCCTCTTCCAAGCCCTCCTTCCTTCCTGCAGCTTAAATTCTTCTTCCTCAGTCTTCTGTCTGAGTTTATCTCCTTTCAGTGACACCTCAAAAATGCCACTCACTAACACATTTGTCTAATTCTCCACATTTCCATATTTTGTAGCCTCAAACTTCCAGGAGGGAGTTTTAAGTCATATAAACCTGAAAACTTCATTAAAACCTTACCCAATCACACTGACCCAACAAATTTGCTGCCTGATCACATTCAGTTCCGCTGTTTGGAAAAGATCAGCATAATCTCAGCTTTTATCCTGCCCTAATTAACACTAATTTTGTAAACAGTACTTACAGAAAGTAAAATCAACATGCATATATATTTTATGCTTCATAACTTTACTTTTAAAGAACTGGTGTTGTCAAACACCTTTTGGTAGACAAAGGCTTCCATGGAAAAACGTGCACAATATACACTTTAAGAATTACTCACACTGGGATTTAGCATATATAAGAGATGACACACTACAGGTTAAAAAGCTATATTTAATTGTCTTAGGATCCTTTGTACTGTAAGAGCTACTTCCTAGAGAAAGGTTTTCCTTAAGTGCAGTAATATTCTTGTAAATAAACAAAAAATCTATTTTGCTCAACAGTTCAGCACTAGCTAACTTGCTAAAGCCTAATTTCTAGGATTAATGATTTTGCAATTACTATTTTCTGAAATTAGAATAGGCAAGAAAAATATCAAGAATCTGCAACAGTTTGCTGAGATAACTACTGTAACTGGAGCCAGAATGGTGCAGAATAACACTGGAAGAATACTGTTTGTAAAGAATCATATTCATGTAAAGTGGGGGGGTTTGCTGGTGCTTTTTTTCCTCTAAAGAGGCAGTGGGAAGCTTTCAGTCAAAAATGTCTAGTTCAAACTTCTCTGCATCGGAACCACCAACACATTCGGCACTGAAAGTTTTGTTACAGCCGGCACAGCTTCACAGCCTATCATAGATACCACAAGACGTCAGACAGTGATGGTGAAGTCAGTTTAAGAAAGTCCTGCTCCTGTATCCTAGTTTGTCATCCCCTCAGTTGTGACCATGCAACCATCAAACCACAACACAAACTGACATGAATCAAATTTAAAATTATCTCTTGTTTTAAAAGTACTTATTTTCAACATGGGTCTTACTAGCAATGCAATTTGCAGGGCTGCCCCACAGACAGGTTAGACGATTGAGCTAATGGTGAAATATAGCCTAAAACCAAATGGTCAAAGGCACTTCTCAGCCTGGCTTGGCTTAGCTGTCAAATACAACATAATCTTTCATACCTTTATGACATCTCACCTTTAAATACCGAATAGAACCAATAGCTGAACTCCACTACAATCACCTGCTACGATCTCTTCTATGGCTACAGCTCTGAAGAAATCCAGTAAGAACCTGTACCACCATCAGAAAGGGCAATCCCCATTCTGACCTGCGGTCCCATCATGCAATGAATAATAGCAGACAATGTATTTTTGTTGGATTGACATTCTGCCACATAGTTTCCTCAAATCAGCTCGCCCTGCAACTTCACAAATACAAGTGTGAGCAGAATAGAGGGAGCAGAATATACTGCAGAGCGAGAGGAAAACGTGAGAGTACCATTCCTTTCAACCGTACACGTGATTGAGCGACCATGGAACCAGTGCCTAAAATATCCCACTATGAAAATCTCTTCTTTCAGGACAATACAATTACACAATGAACCTACTACATATTGCAGGTAACAGTCATCAGGCAAGACAACCACTGCACCAAGGAGTAACAAGAGAAAACCTAAGTGAGCAAATGCCACCCGCTCAGAAAAATGTATGGCAATACACTCTGGTTTAGTACGCAGTATCTGCAAGATGGGATCACTTCATATACAAAACCAGAGTTTTGCATGCCCAAATCAGATTTTGCCAACACTGAGCAAGAAGACTGGAACACCTTGCGCACTGGTCCAACTACAAAGCACTGCCTATCAAAGAACACCTCTCAAAGATACCAACCTGTAACAGATTGTCCTCCTTTGTATGCCCATGACAGCAGGAAGAAAGTATTCATTAAGCATCCGATTAAAAAATTTATCTTCCCATAAACTAAACGATATTTATACAATAACACCATCCAGTGTTAAGCGAAGGGAAGGAACGAGGTATCTTAGCAGAAGACAGCATAAGCTTTGAGCCTCGTCTAAAATGGCTCTAGCCGCTAGAAGCGAAATAAAAATGTAACGGAAATTAAAGGAAAAACGGAATTTTTATTTTTTTCCCCGTTTGGTTTTATAAGGCACAGGGGGCAAAACACCCTTCTCCCTCCCCACGGGAGGGCCCGCGGCCGATGCAACTCTGCAAGGACTCGCCGCGCCAAGTTTGGTGGCCTGATCCCGCTGCCACCCGCTTCACCCCTTCCACCGGCGGCGCCGC
>NW_010432624.1:0-236 GCF_000710305.1 Buceros rhinoceros silvestris | reverse complement strand
GGCCAGGTTGGTCAATGCCATCAGCCCCTCAAAGTTCTCCAGGCCCGTGCGCTGAAGGTGCAGAAGGCTGACGAGAGGCCGGACCACCTCATAGATCTGCGGAGAGAGCAGTGCAGGGCTCGAACCCCGAGCGAGGGGCAGGGAGCAGACACGTCCCCACTGCGGCAACCCTCACCCGCTCTCCAGGAAAGGCCATCTCCGGGTTGGAGGTGATGGTGATCTTCGCCAGGGCCTGG
>NW_010432623.1:0-533 GCF_000710305.1 Buceros rhinoceros silvestris | reverse complement strand
GGGTCAGCAGAACTGCCACCTTGGACTTCTGAAGGGTAGCCTTTGGCCTGTTTAGGCTACTGGTTGGCAGGGTCCCTTGGGAGGCAGTCCTGAAGGGTGACAATGTCCAGGAAGGCTGGACATCCTTCATGAAGGAAATGTTTAAGGCTCAGGAGCAGGTCACAGTGGTATGATGCAAGGTGAGTGGAGGAACGACTGAGGGACAGCTGAGGGAACTGGGGTTGTTTTGTCTGTGGAAAAGGAGGCTGAGGGGAGAGCTTATCACTGTGTAAAACCCGCTGAAAGGAGATCATAGCGAGGTGGGAGCTGATCCCTTCTCCCTAGGAACAAGCAATAGGAAGAGAATAAATAGCCTCAAGTTGCTCCAGGGGAAGTTTAGATTAGACATTAGGAAAAAATTCTTCACCCAAAATGATTGTGAATCATTGGAACTGGCTGCCTGGGGGAAATAGCTGAGTCACCACTCCTGGAGGTTTTTAAAAGATGTCTAGGCATGATGCTTAGAGACATGGTTTAGTGGTGACTTGACAGTG
>NW_010432622.1:3152-4082 GCF_000710305.1 Buceros rhinoceros silvestris | reverse complement strand
GAGCTGGGAGGAGATTCCGGGGAGATTTACGGAGATGGGTTGGGGGACATGCTGGACTGGGGTGGCTTACTGGAATGGTCGGTTTCATGTCTGCAGCCCCTGGGAGAAGCAGCTCAAGCAGCTCCTGGTGCCGTTTGGGGGATGCTGGTGCCCTCGTGCCAGCCTGGGGCAGGGGACAGGGCAGGGCACAGCCCCTGTGTCCCCTCTTGGGGCTGTGTCCCAGCCTGGGGGTGCAGGGGATGTGGAACCAGGACAGCGTGTCCTTGGTTGCATGTCTGTCACAGCAACGTCACTGCGAGTGTCACCATCATTTAAGATGATGTTAACAGAGCTGAGAGTGGGCTGAGATGGCTCGGGGAGGGGGCTGGAGCGGGAGGGGGCTGCTGCCAATTTGCTCCCCCAAAGGAGCCTGTTTCTTGGGGTTCCTGCAGCTGGGATGTCTCGCTCAGTGTCCACGTCTTCACGTAGGTGCGTGGGTAAAGCCTGCTTGTGCTTCGCAGCAGGCAGGATAAAAGGGACAATAGGAACTGGGTGACGAGGCCTCATCCCACCCCCAGACAGGAGCAAAAGCCTAACTTAAAAAAACCAAACCCCAGCCCCCAAAGGAGCCTGTTTCTTGGGGTTCCTGCAGCTGGGATGTCTCGCTCAGTGTCCACGTCTTCACGTAGGTGCGTGGGTAAAGCCTGCTTGTGCTTCGCAGCAGGCAGGATAAAAGGGACAATAGGAACTGGGTGACGAGGCCTCATCCCACCCCCAGACAGGAGCAAAAGCCTAACTTAAAAAAACCAAACCCCAGCCTAAATCTGTTCTAGGCAGAGCCACGTCCAGGCCTGCGCTGGATGTCACCCCCGCCCCACGTGGGCTGGTAGCAGCTTTGCTTTCCTTACCTTAGGAGGGAAAAACAAAACCCACACATTGTGTCTCATTCTC
>NW_010432622.1:2270-3016 GCF_000710305.1 Buceros rhinoceros silvestris | reverse complement strand
CCGCGTTGCCCAGTCCCCGGTGCAGCGTCACATGCTCCTGCGTCACCGCTCCCGGCCCCCGCTGCCTGCTCATCCCTTCCCTGCCCAGCTCCCACCGCCCAATGTCCGAGACACCGCCACGCTGTTCCTTCAGCTCTGCGGCTGCCTGTCGGGCTGTAGGGAAGGTGAAGTCCAGGCTGGGCCACCTTCGTGTATCAGATGCAAATGCTGCCGTAAAATGAGATTTGGGGATTCAAGGGGTGCTGCTCCCTTGTGGGTGCAGGGTCAAAGCTCCGCTCTTGCTCCCTCAGTCTCCAGCCCAGAGAAACTGAGGGGACAGGCACGGATGGAACAGAGCATCCTCCTGTCGGTGCTCTGCTGGGTGGATCCTGCACCCCCAAGGGCACCCCCAGCGGGGGAAAGGGCCAGGGTGAGCTTCCCCCAGAGTGAAGCCTCAGAACCTCTGAGGGATCTGGAGGTGCCTGTTCCATCTGTCACCCGCTCGTAAATAATGGCTTTGGTGGGTAACCCCCGGGTCTGTGCCGCTCGTCACCTTCCCAGCTCCAGACCCTGCTCCGGCGTGAGACAAGGGAATGGAAACTGGGAGCAGCTGCCCCTGGGTGTGAAGGGAAGGAGTGAGAAGGGGCCAGATGGGATGGGGACGTTGGCCACCGAGGCTGAGGGTGTTGCTGAGCTCCCTGCAGTGGCAGTGTCCCCAGGCTGTCCCAGCCAGCCATAGCACCTCCCATTATGAGCAGACAGAGGCT
>NW_010432622.1:1655-2190 GCF_000710305.1 Buceros rhinoceros silvestris | reverse complement strand
CCCTGGGCTCCCCAGCCCAGCCATAGCACATCGCATTATGAGCTGACAGAGGCTGTTAAAGGCAAATACTAGAAAAACATAAAAACTGCCCCCGGTAAGTGACTGCCCGAGGCCCAGAAGCTCTCCCGCGCTGCTGCGGGATCCCTGCCTGGGCTGACGAGCTATTCATGATTTAGCAGAGGAGTCTGAAATTAGCAGCACTCAGAATAAACCTCTTCGATGCAAAAGGTTGAGAGCATTGTTCTCCCTTCCCCGGCAGCGACCTTCAGGGATGGAAGCACCGCTGTACCGCAGCCTGGTGTTCCCCAGGGGTGTTGGCAGCGCGGGGTAGGGCAGCCCTCCTGAGCGCCGTGCGTTGGCCTCTTCTCTCTAGCCTCTTTAAAGCCCCGTGTTGGGATGTGCTCCAGAAAAGCGAAGCCTTAGAGCAGTAAATAATTCATGTTAGTGCCATCTCTCCCAGACTCCCTGCAAGTTTGTTCCCCAGGTGTCCCAGTTACTGGGGGGGGGGCCGAACCAGGGGCTTCTCTCTCATCCG
>NW_010432622.1:585-1418 GCF_000710305.1 Buceros rhinoceros silvestris | reverse complement strand
GCCCTGGCTGGGAGGTGATGGGGCAGGGGAAAATGCGGGAGCCAAGCATGGTGCTGGGCTCGGGGGGCCACGCTGTGCTGCTCAGCTCGTCCAGGCAGTGCCAGGATCGATGGGGTGGCACTGGGAGAGGTTTCATGGCAGGGATCTGTGCTCAAGGCACTCAGCAGAGAAGAAGACGACACGTTTCCAAGCGGTGCTTTGAGTTATGCACAAAGGGAAGCCGGGCCAGGGAAATGACACCGGCTGGAATTAAGTACGGTGTCCTGTGCCAGAGGCTTAAATAAATAAACGCGGTCTTTGTGCCCTTTAGAGAAGGAATGAACTTCTTGGCATTGGCACCATCCTTTACATTGATTTTTTTTCTCTCTTTCCTCTCAGAAACTGGCTGGTGCGTCTGAGCCGAGCAGTTGTGGCTCTGGCTGCAGCCCCGGTGCACGGCTGCTGGTCTGCCAGGCTCCTGCCCTGCTGCCCCCTTTCACCCCTTGGTTTCCTTCCTTTCCCCCAAACCATCAGGATCCAAACCCCTGTGAGTGAATCACCAGCTCTTTGGAGACAACCAGAGTCAGCCAGCAGCAGCGAGCAGGACGTGCTGAGCCCAGCAGCCCCAGTGCCCGGGGAGCACTGGGCATCCCTGCAGCACGTCCCCTCGTGCCACCGCTGTCCTCAGGGGATCTTGGGCAGAAATGACCAATCCCAGCAGGAAAAGAGATGGACAATGCTGTTGCTTGACAGGCTGCTGAGCAGAGAGGGTGAAATCACCCCCATGAAAGTCCCACTATGGGTGCGGCTGGGCAGGAGAGCAGGGCTGGGTGGCAGGAGAGGTGGCCAAAGGC
>NW_010432622.1:0-236 GCF_000710305.1 Buceros rhinoceros silvestris | reverse complement strand
CCGGGGGGGGCTTGACATGGTGTGAGGCAGATGGGGGGTATCTTTGGGATGGGGACCCTCGGGGACAGGGATGCTCTGTGCCCTGCATCCACAGGGGTGGACAGGGGTCCTTGGAGGTGGGATCGTTTGGGGCAGGAATCCTCGGGAACAGGGATCCTCCGGGACGAGGATTGTGTGGGACAGGATCCCCCGGGAGGGGGATCCTTGGGGACCGGGATGCTCGGAGCTGGGGACCG
>NW_010432621.1:496-1583 GCF_000710305.1 Buceros rhinoceros silvestris | reverse complement strand
GGCAGCTGGGGGCATTGGGAGGGCAACGGGAGGCACTGGTGGGAACTGGGAGGCACTGGGAGTATACTGGTGAGGGACTGGTGAGAACTGGGAGGGGTGTAGGAGAGACTGGGAGGTACTGGGATGGGACTGGGAGGCACTGGTGGAAACTGGGAGGCACTAGGTGTATACTGGGAGGGACTGGTGAGAACTGGGATCTACTGGGAGGGGCTGGGGGGGCAGGAGGGGGCACTGGGAATATACTGGGAGAGACTGGTGTGAACTGGCAGTATACTAGGAGAGACTGGGATTATATTGGGAGGGGCTTAGGAGGGACTGTGAGGCACTGGGAGGTACTGGTGGGCACTGGGAGCGGGGCTGGGAGGGAACTGGGATATACTGGGAACGACCAGGATAGCTTTGGGGCACAGTGAGCTTTACTGGTGGGGCATATACTAACCTGTACTGGTCTGTACTGGTCCATACTGGTCTGTACTGGTCCATACTGGTCTGTACTGGTCCATACTGGTCTGTACTGGTCCGGCAGGTTCCACTACGCCGCCCGGATCTGGGACGGGGTGAAGAAATCCTCGGCACTGGCCGAGTACAGCCGCTTGCTGGGCTGATCAGTGCCCACCAGTGCCTCCCAGTATATCCCAGTGCTCTCCAGTTACCCCCAATCTCCTCCCAGTCTCTCCCAGTTGCGGCTCAATAAAGCAAGCTGGACCCCCCTGAATGGGTTTTGGTCTTAATTACCCCCTCAGGTGTGTTAATTACCCCCAGCCCCTAATTACCCCCCTCAGGGGCATTAATTACCCCCCCAGGTGATAATTACCCCCAGGGGTCTTAATTAGCCCATAATTACCCCCCCCAAGTATCTTAATTACTCCCCAGGGGTCTTAATTACTCCCCTCAGAGGCATTAATTACCCCCCAGTTGCTAATTACCCCCCCAGGGGTCTTAATTAGCTCCTCCAGCCCCTAATTACCCCATAAGGGGTATTAATTGCTCTCTCAGGAACATTAATTAACCCCTCATGCCCTAATTATCCCCCAGGACTCCTAATTACTGCCCCAGAGCTCTTAATTAACCCCCCAGGGGTCCTAAT
>NW_010432621.1:0-308 GCF_000710305.1 Buceros rhinoceros silvestris | reverse complement strand
AGGATCTTAATTGCCTCCCCAGGCATTTAATTAAACCCCAAGAGTCTTAATTAGCCCCTAATTACCCCATAGGGTATTAATTAACCCCATAGAGCTCCTAATTGCCCCCCCCGAGGGTTTAATTACCCCCCCTTGCCCTAAATACCCCTCAGGGGTCTTAATTAGCCCCTAATTACCCCCAGGAGTCTTAATTAGCCCCTAATAACCACCCTCAGTGGTTTTAATTGCTCCCTCAGGAGTCTTAATTAGCCCCTCTAGCCCCTAATTACTGCTCAAGGGGTCTTACTTACCCTCTTAAATCTTAATTA
>NW_010432620.1:11843-12235 GCF_000710305.1 Buceros rhinoceros silvestris | reverse complement strand
TACCCCAGTCCCTGCCCCGGGCACAAGCCCTGGCTGCGGTGGGTACGTGCCTGTGCCCCCTCCACCCACCGGGCTCCTCTCCCTCCCGCTCCCCGGCTCTGCCAGCCGCAGGCTCCACCTGGGAGGGCATCAGGGTGCGGGAGAGCCTCCAGAGCATCTCCCAGCCCTCCAGCACCCACCAGTCCCTTGCCGAGAGTCTCACCTGCAGCCGCCAGCCCCTGCTGCTGGGGACATGGGTTGGGGGCACGCTTGTCCCTCACTCAGCCCGGTCTGACCTCCCTGCTGCATTTAGAGCCTGCCAGCAAATTCCCACGGAGCCGTTTTTAGCTCTCGCCCAGCCCCGGCCCCAGCCAAGGGCTCCGAGGAGCCTTTTATGCTCCTGACAGCTCTGG
>NW_010432620.1:11214-11594 GCF_000710305.1 Buceros rhinoceros silvestris | reverse complement strand
GGCGCTGCCAGCCGCAGGCTCCACCTGGGACCTGCACAGGAGGGAGAGGAAAACAACAGCAATTAAAAAAACCCCAAATAGTTAAAAGAAAATCCCTTGCTCCAGTTACAGCCCGGCCTGGGGGTGTCTGGGGTGCAACATGGCTGTGTGTGCACAGTGTCCGGCTGTGCGTGCAGTGTCCAGCTGTTTGCCCGCTGTCCATCTGTCTGTGCCCGGTGTCCAGCTGTACGCCGAGCCTGTGCACCGCCCTGTGGCAACAGCCAGAAACAGGCAGCGCAGCTCCACGTCCTCGACCCCAGGGTGAGGGTCTGGAGCATCGGGGTCCCAGTGCTGCTCCCCAGCACCCCATGGGGCTGCCGTCAGGGAATTAAACACCCAGG
>NW_010432620.1:9916-10942 GCF_000710305.1 Buceros rhinoceros silvestris | reverse complement strand
GCAAATGCCTCGCTCCTCTCATACCCTTCATCAGTGCTTTATTTATTCCCCCTCCCTGCGCTGCTTTGGCTGGGGCTGGGGACCCTGGGGAAGGGTCCCTGGGGAAGGGGTGCCAGGGGAAAGGGTGCCAGGGGAAGAGGTGCCAGGCGAAGGGGTGCTGGCTCCCAGCGTGGGACAGACTGCTGCAGAGGGGGCTGGAAGCAGATGTGCCTGACAAAGATGCAGCTCTTCCTCTCTCTTTATTTTTTTTTTAAAGACTGTAAATATAGATAGAGCTTTATTTTGTTAATACGAGGATGAGTAACTTAACCTGTATATTCCACATACTTGTTTACAATTGTCCCCCCACAGCCCTTGGCACAATAAAGATGACTTTTTGGAGCAGAGATCTGGGGCTGGACTTGGCCAGCCTGGGTGTGGGGATCGCCGAGGGCTGGACCGGCAGCTCTCACCCCCGACAGTCAGGCACAGATGGGGGGGTGCTTGTTTTCCCCCTTCCTGCCCCTGTTCCCACACAGCCCCCTCCTCAGCCTCTCGCTCCCTGCACTGTTTTCACTTGAGCCCTTTCTCAGCTCCTTCTCCTGCCCTGTCCACCCGCGGTGGGTCCCGAGCTGCTCCCCTCTCCCACAGGTGTGTCCTCAAGGTCTCACCCCACACAGCAGCGGGTTCAGGGTTCAGCCTCCACCCAGTGCTGCAGCCCGCCCGTGCTAGAGCCCAGCAGGGCCTCGGGGGGCTGCTCGGGCACCCACGATGAAGATGTGGGACCAGCTCTGCAGAATGCTGTTTTAATCCACCCGCGGTGGGTCCCGAGCTGCTCCCCTCTCCCACAGGTGTGTCCTCAAGGTCTCACCCCACACAGCAGCGGGTTCAGGGTTCAGCCTCCACCCAGTGCTGCAGCCCGCCCGTGCTAGAGCCCAGCAGGGCCTCGGGGGGCTGCTCGGGCACCCACGATGAAGATGTGGGACCAGCTCTGCAGAATGCTGTTTTAATCCACAGGGCATGGCTCCGGGGCAAGGACAAGGCCTG